>NW_006399762.1:20498241-20499565 GCF_000299155.1 Elephantulus edwardii
AAAAAAAAGAACTGCCACCCAAGCAAATATATGCACACCCATGTTTATTGCTGTGTTGTTCACAATAGCAAAGTGTTAGAAACAGACCCATCAACAAACAAATGGATAGAGAAGCTGTGGTATAGTCACAAAATGGAATATTATACAGCACTGAAAAATAAAGAACACATGAATTATTATGCAAAATGGATGACTATGGAGGACATTATGCTGAGTGAAATATCTCAGTCACAAAAGGACAGGTGCTGCATGGTACTACTATTGTAAAATGGAACTGAAATCAGGGTTGGGGTGGGGGAGACTGAGAAAGATTGGATATATTATGTTATACTTCATTGAAACAGATGAGCGAGAGGATTGCTTAAAAGGGATATATGATTATGTATTATTGTCATGACAGGAGTCCAGAATAATAGTTGCATAGTAAAGTAGTCCGGGGTGGGGGAAGGACTGTATAACAATGAAAGAACTTTTCCCAAAGAAAAAAGCAAACTGGGGGGAAGGAGGATAGAGAAGAAAACTTGCAAAAATGAATCCATGGAAATCCAAGTTCTTTGTAAACTTTCATTAAAATTAAAAAATTTAAAAAGAGAAGGAATTACATGTTTTTTTAGACAAAATAAGTGAGGACATTCTCCAAAGAAGTTTTAATAACAATGTCTAGGAAATACTTGGAATTTTTACAGAAAATTCCTATAGAAATTCTCATGGGTTTTGTTGTTTTTAACAGACTTTGAGTTGACCCTCAAATAATGGGAGCCCAATGCCTAATGTACAATGGACAGAAATGCTGCCTAGTTCTTCGGCACATCTGTGATCAGGATACTGTGAAACACACGGTTTGCACTGTTTGCACTGTTTGATTTTCAGAATAAATTTCCAGGATTTTCTTTCTAAATAATGTCCAGAATTTTATCTCTATCTCTCTCTCTCTATCTCTATCATCTCTATCTCTATCATCTCTACCTCTATCATCTTTATCTATCTATGTCTATATCATCTATATCTATCTATCTATCTATCTATCTATCTATCTATCTATCTATCTATCTATCTATCTATCTATGAGTCAGTTCTGATGTGATGGCTCATAGCAGTTGTCAGAACAGAGCAAGGAGACACTGCATGTTTCAAAATCAAGAAGGGATTTCGTCAGGGATGTATTCTGTCTCCATACCTTTTCAATCTGTATGCAGAACAGATCATCCGAGACACTGGGCTATATGAAGAGGAAAATGGCATCAGGATTAGTGGAAGAGTCATCAACAACCTGCGTTATGCAGATGACACAACTCTGCTTGCTGAAACTGAGGAGGACCTGAAG
>NW_006399762.1:20499991-20527369 GCF_000299155.1 Elephantulus edwardii
TATATATTTATATATACTGCTTCTCTGGAGAAAGATGAGTAATCTCCTCCTGTGTGATTAACTGCCTCTGAAAACCTGCTAGAGGGTCAGCTATGGATTGGTTCTAACTCCATGGTATACAACAGCAACAAAAACATACACAATATGATGGAGAAAGAGATCAAGGAACCATAGTATATGACCCATGTGGAAGGTGTTACGTACACTTGAGTATGAACCAACTCACAGCTGACCCTGTAGTGGATTTTCAGAGGCAGGAAATCAGAGTGGAGATTGCCAATCTTTCTTCTGTGAAGCAGCTGATTAATTTGAACCATATGCCTTTGGTTTGGCAGCATAATTCCTTACCACTAAGCCATAATGTGGAAGAAGGGTATTTTATTCCATAAATAGCATTTCAAATGCTTCTCTTTCTCCTTCTTTTTCTCCTCATCCTTCATTTCCTTCTCCCACTCTTTTTCCTCATTTTCATCATTAGGTTCAACCTCATTCTCATCCTTCTCTTTGTTATTTTGTTAAATAACCTTGAACTACCAAATCTTATTAAATCTTTTGGATCTGCAAAAGTAATCCATTTCTCTTTGTTAGAAGATATTTTCTGCCTGTTGGGACTTCAGAGAAGAGTCTTAAAATGAGACAGGCACTTTACAAGACAACCTTTGCTCCCTTTATGGTCCCTAACCTCACCTCCTCTCCGGGTACTCAGTGCAATATTAGGGATCAACTCCCACCAGTATAACCTGATGTCGCTCTGCTAAGCAAAAAATCAGACTATTCACCAAAGTACCCTCAATGTGTGGCTAACATATTATCATTTCTTGAAGTACATGGGTTTGTAGTACAAGGGATCAAGTGCAGGTAGTATCTTCTTTAAACGTAGTGGGCTGCTAATATCCCTGTGTCTGAATGTTTGAAGTCACCACAAATAGCAATAGGGAGGGGGGGGAAACCTTGAGTATAAATGGGCTTGGGCAGTTCAAATGTGTACTAGTCAAAGGTCAATTGTATATTTGGAGTCCTCTTTTGGATATTCTAAAGATATGGAAATTGCTCTAACCCATGTACTAGGTGACACAAAAGATTTGGGTGGGGCTGAGAGAAAAACAGTGAGCTAAAGCAGATTCCTGATGCAATTCACACATTTCTGCAATTTGTCCCAAATGACTCATAAGATTTACAATCCTAAAGGCATCTAGTAAGGCAAAATATATTATGTGCAGTTAGCAAATACCAATGTGAAAGTTATACTATAAACTTTTAAGATTTTGGAGCAAGCTCATGCCATGTGTAATAGAGAATTTTTAGCCATTTGAAATTCCCCTCCAGAAATTTATTCATGTGTTCAAAGCTACTCATTGTCACTTGTGTTCTACCAGATGAATCATATTATCAGAAATCTATTATGTGTTTATATCTAAAATAGAAATATCTACAGAGGATGTTGGAAGCAGGAGTGACATCCACCTCCTAAAGAACATGCCTCCGGAAACTCTATGAACTTTGATAAATGTCGATAGCTGTAGAGGGGCTTCAGGCCTTTTGTTCATAAGGTTGTTATGAGTCATGCTTGACTCGAAGGCAATCAACAATGAAAACATACACAGGATGAGGCATGAATACTGTCAATAGCACAAGTAATTATCATGAACAAGTAATTCTAGTTCCATATGCTTTTCTATTACACCATCACTTTCTTTAGTTTATCTACATCTATCGCCTTATGGCCCTTTATGACTACTCAATGGAGTAGTAATTCGCCAGTGAGATGAAATATTCCCAATGAACAGAGCTTTGGACACTGTAACTGGTCATACAATTAGTGGAGAAGTTATCTGAGTTAACAATATATACATGGATTCATTGGTTTATGTAAATTGTTTGAATGATTGCTGGGTTTGAAAAGAAAAAGATTAGAAGATTTTGCTCAAAGACATTTGGCAGCAATCATGTAGACATACTTATTTGAGGGGATACTTTTGTATTATCATCTGAGACTGTTCACCCTAGAAGAGGCACTAAATAAGCCTTTGCCATTGACTTACTTACTGTTGATACACTGAGTAACATGAGACTGGCCTAACATCATGACCTAACATCATGGGTGGGTCTAAATAGTTCCACTGTTAAATGTCTGGCCTGTCACACAAAGAGATTAATAGTAAGACCATAGTCCTTCTTCCTGCTCTGATTATTTTTAGCTATTTTTATCCCTGAATTTTCAACTTTTAAGCTTTCTGCTGTATGCTCTCAAAATCCATATATTGGACCATGGTTTTGTCTCTGAAAGCTAGAACCATATTCACACTTGTCACCTTAAGATATTCACATGTAATTACTCCATTTACATAATAGACATACCAAACTCTTTATTATCTCTTCAGATTAACTCTTCTGCATCTGCTGGTGAAAGGCAAAACCATATCTAGCTGTCCATGCTGGAGACTTCAGTACTAAGTTTGAATCTTCTACTCCTCTTATTTTTTGAGTCAACAATTACAAAACTCATTATTTCACTTTTAGTTTTTTTTACATTGTCTTAAATTGTTCGTTTTCTCTACACATCTCCTATCACTGCTTCAAATTAGGCCCTTACCATCTCTTATTGAATAATGGGAAAAGTTTTCAGTTTTATTTCAACTTCTTTCATTTTTTTTTATTTCCAGAATCTTCTTTCAAAAACATAGACATGGCCTGGTAATTACATTGCTTGATAACTTTGATTTTATATCTTTACATATATAAAAATCTCTGAGGTAGTATAAACTATTTGCATTAGCCTACTGAATGAAAAGGTGGTTATTTCAAACTCACCCAGAGGCTGTCTGACAGAGAATCCTGGCAAGTGGTTTTTATAAAAATCACATACATGATGCAGAGAGACCGGAATTTCCATACCCTGCAGGTGGAAGTTTGTCATTTCCTCAAAAAGCTGAACATAGAAATCCCATATCACCCAGCTATTCCACTACTTTGAACATATTGCTGTTATGTGCCATTGAGTAGCCCGAGACTCATAGTGACCCTATGTACATTGGCTCAGAAAGCTGCCTTATTCTGCACAAATCTCATCATTTCCAATAGCCCTAATTCCATTGCTCCAGTCACTGAGTCAAGCCATCTCATCCTGGGTCTTCCTCTCCTGCTCTGCCCCTCCACCCTTCCAAGTATAATGTCCCTCTCTGAGGACTGGTCCCTCCTGGCCATGAGGCCAATATATGTGGCAAATAAATCTTTGCCTCCAGGAAGCAAATTGGTTTCACTCTCTCCAGAATAGACCTGTTTGTTCTTCTGGCAGTCCATGGTATGTTCTACACTCTTCTTCAGCACCACAACACAAAGGCATTGATTCTTCTTCTATCATTAATAGTCATTGTCCAGCTCTCTAATGCATGGCAAGTGATTGGAAAGATCATAGCTTGGATCATGTGCATCTTAGTCTCCAGACTGGCATTACTGCTCTTCAGTACTCTAGAGAGGACCCTGACAGAAGACTTTCCCAATGCAATTCACCTTTTAATTTCTTGGCTGCTGATGCCAAGAGTATTGATTGTGGAACCAAACAAGCTGAAATTATCAACAATCTCAATCTTGTCTCTGTCCTTCATGAAGCTGCCAATAGGCCTGGTGGTGACAATTGAACTTCACCTTATATTTTGAATACACCCCAAGGAAATTAGAACTGAGACATGAACAGAAATAAGTGACCCTATGTTCATAGCAGCATTATTCACAATAGCAAGAAAATGGAATCAAGTCAATGTCCATTAGCAAATGAATGGATTGAGAAAGTGTAGTACATTCACACAATGGAATGCTATGTACTATTAAGGAACAACAATTTAATAAAGTACTATATAACATGGGAGAGTCTAGAGAGCATGATGCAGAGTGAAAAAACTCAGTCTCATAAGGAAAAATACTACAAAAGACCAACAATGTAAAATTAGGGGGGAAAAGAAAACCTAGTAAAAGGTACATAATGTCCAAAAGGGGAATAGAAAAGAGGGAAGAGGTCAAAGAAAGGGGAAGGTTGTATATCACTGAGATAGCATAGTTTAGTGGTCAATTAGGGGAACTAAGGAACAGGAAAAAGCTTCAATGGGGCTCAAAAAGAGCAGGAAATAATTATCAGAGATCAATAGTAATTAATTATATAAAATACTATATACATGCATAATTGCATGAAGCACAATGTAAAAAAGTCATTGTATGTAAATAACTTTTAATAAAGAGGGAAAGGGGAGCTATGGTAGCCTAGTGGCAAAAAAATTGCACTGCAATTCCAAAGGTATACAATTTGAATCCACCAAGGCTCTGCTGAAGGAGGGACAATCTCCTCCTGTACCAGTCAGATCCTATTTGATGGTACACACACAAAAAAGAATAAAATTTTTAAAAAAAATTTTTTTAAAAGAGGGGAAAAAATCACATCCAAGCAAACCTTATTGAGTAACAATACTGTGGAACATGAGATTGCTATGAATTGAAACTAACTCAACAACAATGGATAAGACTAACTTCTGGCCTAAAATTTAGAAATCTAACCACAGCCTGTCTTTCTGGTATCAGTCATCTCTCTTACAAAACTTACTTCAGTACTTCCAGTTCCTGTGTTTATATCTAGAGTTCTTTGCTCACAGTCTCTGTCCATCATGATGTTGCTTATAGTTCCAGTGGTAAGGATTTTTGTTTTCTTGATGTTGAAATGCAATCCACTTTGAAGGCTTAATCTTCTGCAGCAAGTACTTTAAGTCCTCCTCACTTTCAGAAAGCAAGATTATATCATATGCATAACAAAGGTTAGGTTAGAATTAGGGTTATTGATAGAAAAATCATTCCATTAACAACTTGTTATTCAAATTGATTTTTTATCATACTGATATTTAAATCTTTTATGTATAGGCTTTTATTGTTTTTTCCCCCAATATCTTTCCTGATCTCAAAATCAAGATAAGTATTTTTTTGTTGTCCTAGACATTTAAAAATTAGGTGATATAATGCTTTGCATCTAGTTAGTTTGGCTTCACCTCTCTAAACATATATCAGTGAGATTTTAATATTACTTTAGCAATTTGCATATTTGAGAAGAGAGCAAGTGACTGTAACTGCAAACCCGGTGCATAGAGCATTTCTAAATATCCTTGTGAGTTTCACTGAGTGAATCTATAAACACTGCTTAATTTACTTCCACAGTATGAGTTTCCTTTTGAACTACTAATAAGTGCCTTTCCCATCAGTTCTTCATTATCATGTTGTGAAGTGTGGTTTTTGCCTCATTTTAATCTCACAAAAAAAGTGAAGAAAAATCACTGCAAAACTCTCACTTTAAATAATTGGCTATGCAATACACTTATATGACTTTAAATCATTTAATAGCATGCAAACAGTCCTTAATGTTTAATTGTTTGTTAGTTGTTATTCAGTTAATTTTAACTCATCGTGATCCTGTGTACAATAGAATGAATCACTATTCAGTCCTCTTCACCATCCCCACAACAATATCTATGCTTGACCTTCTGGAAGCCATGATGTCATAGTTTTCATACTGATTTAAACTGGAATATTCAGTCCCTTCAAAAATATGATTAGATTCTTATTTTAACAAATTGACAAGGTCAATTTATGTTTTAAAGTTTTACATGTTAGATATAAATAATTATATATGTATCCATTTGATTTGTTTAATCAAACAAATCTTCCTGACTATGTACCTTAATGAGCTATGTAAAAAGAAAATGAGTAGAACAGAATTCTTGTACAACTAGGTCTGTCTACAAGGATCATAAACAATTAGGAGGAAATCTGTTCCTAGTTTGAAAGCATGATGTTCTAGTGACTACATATATCTTTCTGAAGTTGAAATCAATATTAAGATGGATTATTGGTTTCTCTGAATAGCCAGTGGTCTAATGCCAGGGAAATGATATTTTAAGTTTTAAATCAGTACTTAGCTAATAGATGACTTTAGAAATCTCAGAAATGTGATCTCCTAAAATGTCTTGTACATCATATCCATGTCTCATAATGGTGGATGTGTTTCATAGTCATCTCTCATTTTCTATTTTGTGACTTAATATAATATATATATATATATATATATATATATATATATATATTCTTAGTTTTCAGATAAGTTTATTATACTGTGCACTTTCTAGAAATTAATTCCTTCAATACATACATAACTCAAAATATTTTTCCTTCAGAAGTCTATCTTTGTCATCCAAAAAAGCATATTAATTATATCAACTCACTTCTCGTTGTTGTTTTTATGTGCCTTTGAGTCATCTGTGACTCATAACGACCATATGTACATTAGCTCTGAAACCTATGCTATCCTGAGCCAATCTCATCGTCTCCAAGAAACTTAATCCCTTTACTCCAGTCACTGAGTCAGTCTCTCACATCTTGAGTCTTCCTCTCCTGTGCTGTTTTGCCATCCTTCCAAGCATGATGTCTCTCTCCAAGGACTGGTCCCTCCTAGTCACATGTCCAAAGTATATAAGATGGAGCTTCAAAATCCTTTCCTCCAGGAAGCACCTTGCTTTCACCTTCTCCAGGACAGAAATATTTGTTCTCCTAGCAGTTCACAGTGTGTTCCAGACTCTTCTCCAGCACTCCAACTCAAAAGCATCAATCCTTCTTCTTCATCCTTAGCTATTGTCCAGCTCTCAAATGCATAGCAAGTAATTGCAAAGACCATGGCCTGAATCGGTGCACCTTAGTCTCTCAACTGACATTGCTCTTCAGTACTCTGGAGAGGTCCCTAACAGCAGACTTTACCAGTTCAACTTGTCTTTTGATTTCCTGACTGCTGGTGACAAGAATGTTGATTGTGAAGCCAAGCAAGCTATGGCACCTGTATAATCAGTTGATTATAAATTGATAAACATATTATAAATATTATTTTAGGCAATGGCAAGCGTTGGCATTCTTGTCTAATCTTTGGAAATTCCTTAAATTTAGATCAAGTGCTGACATGCATAGTTGTACAAAAAGTAGTACCTGATGGTGAAAAATTTGCTCAGGGTCTAAAATTCCTTCCAGATCACTTATCCAGTTTATTACATCACTGACATTTTTTATGATATCTTATGGTACAGATTAGGAGGCTGTTTTTATGCCCTCTTAGCTTTTTCTAATATCCTTTACTTCTTAGTAAATTCCCTAACAGCAAAGAATGTCTCATTTAGTTTTATATTCTCTAACACAGAAGGCACTCAAGAAATAAATTCCTGTCAAATGAATAAAGAAAACATTATATAATCATTAGAGACTCATTGAATGTTTGAATTTGGTACCATGTAGCATAAATCAATTATGTAAACATTAATCTTGCTTATTGAGTTTATGATAATTTAGGAAAATCAAAGCTATCCATAAAACATTGACATGGAGTCACTTCTGCTTTGTTACAGCCTTAAGGCCAGAGTTGAAATGTCACATAGGGTTTCCCAGGTCAGAAGCAGACTGCTATATCTTTTTCCACAATAACTGACTCATGAATATATGAATGCGTATTCTTGTCATTACAGAAGTCCAGAGTGAAGGCTGCATAGTGGAGTGGACTTGGTGGGGGAGGGACTGCATGACAATGAAAGAGTTTTTCCTTCTTTTCAAGGAAAAGAGTGAATTGGGGGAAGAGAGTAAGGAGGAGAGAAAAGTTCAACAATGAATGACTGGAAACCCTAAGTCTCTATAAACTTTCATTAAAATCAATTAAAAAAAAATATGCCCACCTTTCAATCTGACTTTTCAGATGACAGAAAGTTGTTAATCACTATACTTTTGTTGTTGTGTACTGTCATGCTGGAACCTACTTGCAGTTGACTCTCCAAATGGGTTTTCAGAGGCATTAAATTGCACAGGGATAGATTGTCCATCCATATGCATGTGAAGCATCTGGTGGATTCAAACTGCAAGCCTTTGGGATTGCAACACAGTATCTTTAATAGCAGGTGCAGTATTTGTATATGTATGTTTTTTAAAAGTGTTATTTCTACTAGTGGCCAATCCTTCTTCCTAGTCTGTCTTAATGTGAATGTTCAGATTTAGAGAAGTATCAGACAGACCAGCAAGTTAAAAAGGCATATCCCTTATTGTGGAGTTAACCATTAGTGTCAGTGTTGTCCCTGCCTTTGGCACATGTGTCTTTACCCATTTATTTCACTGCTCCACCATACACCAGGATACCCACCATACATCCACTTTTACCCACTCCCTTCACATCTATCTCCCATTGACCAGCCCTTGATCTTATATATGAAGCCCTTGAGCTTATATATGAAGCTTCCTTGGCTTCTGTGATTCCACATCAGCTGCTTGTAGTTCCTTATGTTGGGACCAATGTCTCTGAAGTTTAGTCGTAATGTTTCCCGAGCAAAGGTGATGCATCCTGTATAGAACTGGTATTTCTACTAGTAGTAGTTTAAGTAATATTTCTCATATTTTCCTGTGCCCTTTTTTGCATTTACAAATAATCCTAAATCTATAAAAGACATATTTTCTTTTTTTAAAATTATTTTACTCCCATGGGTTACCAAGTTTAGTCAACTCCTTTCTTGAATCTCTTTTCAGTTCTTGTTTCTGTTGTCACTATCTCAGTTATAGGCCTCAGTTTTATTAAATTGAAGATTGATAACAACATCTCCACACCAGTTACCACAGCTTAAAGGAATAATGATCTAAATGGGAGAAAGCTGACCCTAGAGTCAGGTGCCCTGGCTCAATGCTCACTTATATTACTCCATAGTCATACTTCTTTTGCAAATTACCCTTTAAGTTTTAAAGTTCTTGCTATAATTATTTCCTCATACAATTATTATGCACGTTATAATGAGCTCCTCACATCTACCTACTACCACTGTATCTACTCCAACTCATAGAGGCCCATAGAACAGATGAGAATGTCTCACAGAATTCCCAAGGCTATAAACCTTCATAAGAACACATTGTCTTATTTTTCTCCCACAAACCAGCGGATGGCTTTACATTTCTAATTTATCAAAGTGTCATATCTGCTCATTAATTTATTTCCCATTTTTGTGACATAATTTAGGAGAAAAGATACTATCTTTTATATATTACTACATATGATGAATACATAAGATAAAGCTTTATACATTTAAAAATAATTTTAAATGCTAGGACTTAGTAAAAAATGCTAAATTTTTTTCATTCTTTTGGTTATGCTGTCAGTAGTTACCAAGGATATAGTGAGAAATTAGTGCAAATATATTGCAACCCCTAATAATTATGAGAAAAACATACTTGTGTAAACTAATCAAATATAGAGATACATAGTAAGTATATGATACCTGTTTATACATATATAATCACAGTGTATGCTAGATGCTTAGATAAGGTCACAAGCAGCTTCTGTAATGCTATGTAATACTAGCACCATGTGACTGTCAGTTTGTTGTATTTAGCCCCTCAGGCATTCAATATACAGTTGAGGACGAGCTGCCTATTTCAAATATAAGACTTAATGACATGGTTGAAGTAAACATTTTGTGACTTGTAGTTGGTGCATAACTCAAAATAAGAAGAAATAGTTGCACATATCCATTAATAATTGGAAAGTGGAATTATCAGTATGAATCTTGACAAAATAGAAGTTATAAAAATGAAATAGAATGTACAGTAATTAATATTCTAGACATTAGCAAGATCAAATGGATTGATATTGGCTGTTTTGAATTGAGAAGTTGTATAGTCTCATGTGCTAGGAATTATGAATTGAAGAAGAAAGGTGTGTCATTGAAAAGAACATTACAAGTTTAATCCTGAAACACATAATGCTGGCCACAGAAGATCAAAGACTGCAGTCTTCAATATAGATTGAATCTCAACATCAAGAAAACAAAAATCCTTACCACCAGTCCAATAGGCATCATGATAGATGGAGAAAAGATTGAAATTCTTAACCATGTCATCTTATTTGGATCCACAATCAGTACACTTGTCTTTCACAGTGAGAAGATCAAGAAATGTATTGATTTGAAAATGTCTGCAGTCACGGACCTCTCCAAATTGCTAAGGAGCAATAATATCGGTTTGAAGACTAAGGTGTGACTGATTCAGGCCAAGGTCTTTTCATTCACTTGCTATGCATCTGAGAGCTGGAAAATGGATAAGGATAATAGAAGAATTGATGTCTTTGAACTGTCGTATTGGTGAAGCTACATTGTTGTTCTGTGCTGTTGAGTCAGAATTGAGCCACAACTGACTCCCCAGCCAGTTTTCAGAGGCAGTTAATCACATGGGAGGAGTCTTTCCCATGGAGCACCTGGTGGATTAAAACTGCATGCCTTTGGGATTGCAGTGCAGCGTCTCACCACTAGGCCATATGCCATAGACTTTCAAAAGAACAAATAAATCTCAGAAAAAGTGCAGATACAGTGCTTCTTGCAAAGCTTCATCTCACATACATTAAGCATATTGCTCAGAAAAGCTCTTCTTTTGAGAAGGACATCATGCTTGGAAAGGTGCAATGCCAGTGAAAGAGAGAAAGATCTTCAACCAGATGGATTAACACAGTGACTCCAGCAATGAGCTAAAGTACATCAGAAATGATGAGAATGGCACAAGAAAGGACAGGTTTCAGATCTGTTGTTCCTAACATCACTATGACTCATACTTGTCTTGATGCTACCAAATAACAACAAGGAAGACCAGTTAATATGCCATTTTCAAAAGTTTTTGTTACCTATTAATGCCCAAGATGAAGGAATTTTTTCCCCAGCTTCTCCAATCTCAACTATATAAAACATACATTCAAAGTGTGGTGAGATTTGTTAGTGATTGAAAAGTAAGTCAGTAACAAGAATGAAAAGTAGTTGGAAAATAGGGCATTAATTATATAAAGGTCATCAGAGATTGCACGTACATGCAAGAGTTTATATATGACATTATTACATTATAAAAGTCAAGAATTTTGTGTATATGTATATATGTAAATATATATAATAAATCTTACTTAATTTTAAAATGTTTTAATAAGTAGCTGTTAATATTAGATGTAGAATGATGTTAAGATTATCATCTTTAATGCATAAGGACAATCTTTCAAAATCTACTATTAAATATATTTTGGTTTTGTTGCTTCTAGACTTTTGTATAATCACCACCTACACTTTTTTTTTCCTAAGTAAAAATGGTATTCTGTTCCTAAAGAAGAAAAAAAAGAACGTGTCCAAAGGAAAAGGTCTATTCAGTGCATTTAGAAGCAGTGGACATTTAAAAGCCCACACAGGAAGCAACAATGTTGTTGGTTCAAGAATAAGCAACTAAATGACTAGCAGATTGGAACTTTTCATGGCAGAACAATGAAGAGATGAGCTGACAGCATTAGACCCTGAAAGAAAGCTGCCCCCATTGCTAGTAATTATAGTTAATCAGCTACAATTGTCTTGACTAAGATACAGATCAACAGGAGCACTAATCTAACAGGACTAATGAGGGTAATGGAGGATGAAGAAAGCCTGATTGAACTCAGTGGAGGCTTAGAATAACTTAAGCAGGTGATGCATTTTTCAATCTCTACTCACTCTCAATCTGTTCTGTGCTTTTAAATTTCATTGTAGATCTTGGCACTCAGTAAAAGTTTGAAGAATTAGGTAATATTTATTTAGTTGTATGTTCTACACCGAGTTAGAATGCTGACTTTTTTTTTTAATCTTTACTACTCAGAATATCACCATTCCTGTGGAGTTAATTACAGCTCTTAGCAACCCAATAAAACAGAGTAGAACTGATCCAAAAATAATCTTTGTGGAAGTGGAGTGTCTCATTTTCCTTCCAAAGAGAAGATGGTAAATTGAAACTATCAACTATCAACCTTTCAGTCACAGTTAAGCATTTATCACCAATCCATCCATAAAAAAAAAAAAAAAAAGTTTGAGAAAGAGCAAATACGAACTTATCTGGGAGCTTGTTTTTGTTGTTTTGTGTCATGCCCTTAATTAGAACTGACCCATAGCTTTCCTTCCAGAAGGTTTTCAGAGACAGTAATTTGCAAGGAAGGAGATTGCCCATCTTTCTTTGGTGGAATAGCTGGTAGATTTGAACTGAGTACCTTCAGATTGGCAGCAGAGCTCCTTCCCACTAAGCCACCAGAGTTCCCTATCTAGAAGCTTAATAAATATGAGTACTTTGAGATCCCATCTCACACTTAACTGAATCATAGTAACAAGATCCCCAGGAGATTCCTCTTCCTGTTTAAAGCACAAGAAAGTCTGACACTCCAACCCAAGTGATGTTTGGAACATAATTGTTATGTTGTCTCATACTATAATAGCCAAATACAGTTTCTTAAACAAACTGATCATTTGTACTTGTAAGTTTATAACAAAAAAATTGTATTTGGGGAGGAAAATTTCCATTTCCTATTATTTTTTTAATACAAGAAAATACTTAGTACAAAGACAGAGGTGAAAGGTCTCCTCTCAGAAGGAAAAGCTGGGTCAGAGTTATGTAAACAATACATACAACACAAAGCCTTCCATTAAATTAAAACCCACTTTTGTTTGTGTTGCAACACTCTTTTGCAAGAAGCTTCCACGCAGGTAATACTTCTTTTTCACAGCTCCAAGTAGGTAACCAATATCATTGTTGCTTTTTCAATCATGTGGAGAGAACTTCTAAATCATGAGAAAGGGCAAGTACTCAGTGGAAAATCTGAGAATATAGAACAAAATCTGTCATTTCCTTTCTTTCTGTACAATGCGTTTTATTTGTGAATGTCCATATCTACTCTCATATACTGACACTACTCTTCGCCGGATGTATTAACATACATACGGTTATAACCCATCCAATATTCTCTTCACTTAATTTGAGATGTTGTGGCTATTGTTGTGTACCACTGAGTTAAAACTGAACCCACAGCTGACCCTCTGGCAGATTTTCAGAGGCAGTTAATCACACAAGAGGAGATGGCCCATCCTTGTCCCACTGAGCTGCTGGTGGGTTTGAACCGCATGCCTTCAGGATTGCAGCACAGCTTCTTGCCACTAGGCCCCCAGTAATCCCTTAATATGAGATTCTTGACATATTCAATCCCACCAAATTCTTAGAAGAACTTCAACAAGTGGAATGCTTTTCTTTTTATCAGGTTAATTTTTCACCTTTCTAACATACAAGTATCTTGCCAATAGATCTGTTGCTGTTAGGTTCCACAGACTGAGTTGGCTTGGGCTCATAGTGACTCTGAATAATGTCTGATATGTTTGAGCCTATTGCTACAGTCACTGTATTCACCCATCTTGTCGAGGATCTTCTTTTCTTTCTATCACCATCATCTTTCCAGGCATGATGTAATTTTCCAAGGTCTGGCCTCTCCTTACACATCATTGTTGTTGTTGATATGTGCCCTCGAGTTGCTTGCGACTCACAGCGACCCTATGTACAACAGCCCTAAACTCTGCTCTGTCCTGTGCCAATTGCACTGTCTCTGACACTCCCATCCTGATTACCCCAGTCACTGAATCAATCCACCTCATAGGGGGCCTTCCCCTCCTGCTCTGTCCCTCCACCCTACCAAGCATGATGTCCCTCTCCAAGAACCTGTCCCTCCTTGCAACATGTCCAATGTATGTCAGACGAAGCCTCAGAGTCCTTGCCTCCAAGGAGCAGCCTGGTTTGGCTCTTTCCAGGATGAATCTGTTTGTTTTCTTGGCAGTCCATGGTACCCTCAATACTCTTCTCCAGCACCACAACTCAAAGGCGTCAATTCTCCTTCTGTCCTCCCTAGTCATTGTCCAACTCTCTGAGGCATAACAAGTGATAGCAAAGAATGATGAAATTGTCCAACAGAAAATGTTTAGTGAAGTAGAACACAGATGATGAGGAAGAAGACTCTCAGAAGAGATGGCAAATAGCTATCACAATAAACTTCAGCAAATATCTACCACTGGATTTAGAGTGTATTAATATTGCAATTCAAACACTATGTTATTTGTACAAGTGTTATGCCTCTCTGTGTTCCCGTCACCTTCCTTTCGGGTATTTCTTCCTTATTAACCGTGAAGGGTATTATAATTGCTTGTTGCATAACAAGTCATTCCCAACTTTGAATGGTATTCCCTTCCCTTTAGATGACTTTATCATAAATCATTTTCATCATCTCAGTAGGATCTGTCGTAAGTTGAATACCACATTTTTAAAAACGCTTTCATTACTGTCTTTTGTTTTTAGCTTTCTTATACAGACAAATGCTTCCCTGGATATGCTTTCCAAGTTCTGCCAAGAAATCAAGTAGACAAATACCTGGTCAAATGACTGGAAGAGATCCTTATCTGTTCCATTCCAGAAAAGGGTGACCAGAGTGTGGAAAAGATAAAATAATATCACTGATAATCACACATAAGCAAAATTTTGCTAAAGATTATCCAAAAATAACTGGAACAGTATATTGATAGAGAGCTACCAAAAAATATAGGGCAGGTTTAGAAGAAACCCTGGCACCAGAGGAATTATCAACAACATCAGATGAATGTCTCTTGCTGAAAGCAGAGAATACCAGAGGAATGTCCATCTGTGTTTCGTTGACTATACTAAGACATTGGCTGTGTGAATCACGACAAATAATGACTATCCTTTAGAAGTATATCTCATTCCTATGAGAATAATGGAAATCCCAGAAAACTTGATTGTGCTCGTGTATAACCTGTACTTGGACTAGGAAGGAGTCATCAGACTAGAGCAAGGAAACATGGTATGGTTCAAAATCAGAAAAAAGAGAACATCAGGGATTTGTGCTGTCTCCATACTTTTTAGAAGGGGTCGTGGTACTAGGGATATTGTACCTGATGTTAGATGGATCTTAGCTGAAAGCAGAGAATACCAGAAGAATGTCTATCTGTGTTTCATTAATTATGCAAAGGCATTTGACTGTGTGGATCATAACAAACTGTGGCTGACTCTGAGAAGAATGGAAATCCCAGAACATTTAATCGTGCTAATGTGAAACCTATACTTGGACCAAGAGGTAGTCGTCAGAACAGAGCAGGGCAACACTGCATGGTTCAAAATTGGGAAGGGTGTATGCCAGGGATGTGTCCTGTCTCCATGTCTTTTCAATCAGTATGCGGAACAGATCATTCAGGAGACTGGACTTTATGAGGAAGAAAGTGACATCAGGATTGGAGGAAAATTCATAAACAACCTACATTATGCAAATGATACAACTTTGCTTGCCAAAACTGAGGTGGACCTGAAGCATTTGTTGCAGAAGGTCAAGGACTGCAGCCTTCAATATGGACTGAGGCTCAATGTCAAGAAGACAAAAATTCTCACCACTGGACCAATCGGTGGCATCAGGATGGATGGCAAAGAGATTGAGATTGTTCACAGCTTCAGTTTGCTCGGCTCCACGGTCAACACTCTTGGCACCAGTAGCCAGGAAATCAAAAAACGTATTGCGATGGGAAAGTCTGCGGTTAGGGACCTCTCTAAAGTACTCAAGAGCAGCGGTGTCTCTCTGGAGACTAAGGTGTGCCTGATACAGGCCATGGTTTTTGCGATCACTTGTTATGCATCAGAGAGTTGGACAATGACTAGGGAGGATAACAGGAGAATTGATGCCTTTGAGCTGTGGTGCTGGAGAAGAGTATTGAATGTACCATGGACTGCCAAGAAAACAAACGGATTCATCCTAGAGAGGGTTAAACCAGGCTGCTCCTTGGAGGCAAGGATTCTGGGGCTTCGTCTGACATACTTTGGACATGTTGTAAGGAGAGACAGGTCTTTATAGAGGGACATCATGCTGGGTAGAGTGGAAGGACAGCGCAGGAGGCAAAGACCCTCTATGAGGTGGATTGATTCGGTGACTGGGGCACTCGGGATGGGTGTGTCAGAGGCAATGAGATTGGCACAGGATAGAGCAGGGTTTAGGGCTATTGTACATAGGGTCGCTATGAGTCGCAAACGACTCGACGGCACATAACAACAACAACAACTATACTTTTCAGTCAGTATGCGGAACAGATCATTCAGGAGACTGGACTTTATGAGGAAGAAAGTGACATCAGGATTGGAGGAAAATTCATAAACAACCTACATTATGCAAATGATACAACTTTGCTTGCCAAAACTGAGGTGGACCTGAAGCATTTGTTGCAGAAGGTCAAGGACTGCAGCCTTCAATACGGATTGAAGCTCAACATCAAGGAAACAAAGATTGTCACCACTGGGCCAATTGGCAGCACCATAATAGATGGAGAAGAGATTGAAGATGTTAACATTTCAGTTTGTTCAACTCCACAATCAACACTCAGCACCAGCAGTCAGGAAATAAAAAAATAAGCTGTTAAGTGTCGTAGAGTCGTAGATGACCCTATGAACTAAAGTCTTGAACGCAAAATTTTCCTCTTTTCTCCAAGTTAGTAGAGTTTCAGGAGGCAAGCTTGGGGGTTTTTTGGAAGTGGATGCCAGTCCTGTTTCTAAGCCAGTTTTGTTCAAGAGATCCAGAAAACCCTGGAAATAGCCCCAGACTGGCAGTGAAAAAAAAGCCTTTTTAAAGACGAGGACAAATCCTATCATCTCATATCCTATTGTGAGCAAGAGCCACACTCTAATCTCAGTTCCAAACCAGAAAATACACCTCTGCAGTAGCCCCAGACTGGCAGCCAAAAAGCCTTTTAAAAGGAGAGGCCAAGTCCAATCAATTCACAATAATGGTCTTCTGCAGTATTTGTCCTTATTAAACTCAGTTAGTTCACTCAGCATAATGCTCTCCAGTCTCTCCCAAGTTATGTAGTATTTTTCAAAATCCTTTCTCCTGAGTGCTGCATGGAACACAGTATAAATGAAGAAGAGTGTGGAACACAATGTATATGGAATTTGTGAACAAACCAATATAAAAGACAAACAAAGGATGACTTGTTTTAGGGACAGCTGCTGTCAGGAACCTCTCAAAAGTGCAGAAAAGTGCTGAAGAGTGTCAGTGCCAGTCTGCAGACTATGGTCCACCTAATGTAGGCCATGGTCTTTGCGATTACTTGTTATACATCAGAGAGATGGACAATGACCAAAGACAACAGGTTAAAAAATGTCTTTGTGTTGTGGTACTCAAGAATAGTAATTGTACCATGGACTGCCAAGAGAACAAACAAGTTTATCCTGGAGTGGATGGAACCAGGCTTTTCCTTGGAGGCAAGGATTTTAAAGTTCCATCTCATATAATTTGGGAATGTGGCAAAAGGGACTAATCCCTGGAGAAGGATATCATGCTTGGAAAGGTGGAACAGCCCAGAAAAAGAAGACCCTGTATGAGATGACTGACACATTTACTGTGGTAATGGTGTATGGTGTGTTCGAGACTGCCTCAGGGTAGAGCAAAGTTCAAAGCTATTGTACACATAGTCACTATGAGACTCAGATTACTCAATGGCACATAACAACAATAACAACAACATATGAGAAATTCATATCTTTGAGGGTTGGAAATGTTACATATAAGTTTACAGATAATTTTAATACAGATATACCTAGAACAAAAAATTTACAAGAGTTGTTTTTTAATTATTTTTTATAATAAACCTATTCATGGAAAGTTGTGAATCATCTGATTCTTCTTTGGCATAAAAAAGAGCATTTCTAGTCAGAAAATTAATGAAAATTATCAGTGTGACTATATTTCAGTCATGTATTTTGCAATAATGTATCACTGTTTTCCAAAGCTATCAGAATTTGGGCTCATATTGTCAGGAATGGAGTTTCTGATTTGTTGTTGTTGTTATGTGCCGTTGAATCGTTTGCGACTCATAGTGATCCTATGCACAACAGCCCTAAACCCTGCTCTATCCTGCACCAACCGCACTGCCTCTGACACACCCATCCCTATTACCCAAGTCACCGAATCAATCCATCTCATAGAGGGTCTTCCCCTCCTGCGCTGTCCCTCCACCCTCCCAAGCATGATGTCCCTCTCCAAGGACCCATCCCTCCTGGCAACATGTCCAAAGTATGTCAGACGAAGCCCCAGAATCCTTGCCTCCAAGGAGTAGCTTGGTTTAATCCTCTCCAAGATTAATCTGTTTGTTTTCCTGGCAGTCCATGGTACATTCAGTACTCTTCTCCAGCACCACAGCTCAAAGGCATCAACTCTCCTTCTGTCTTCCCTAGTCATTGTCCAACTCTCTGATGCATAACAAGCGATTGCAAAGACCATGGCCTGTATCAGGCGCACCTTAGTCTCCAGAGAGACACCGTTGCTCCTGAGTACTTTGGAGAGGTCCCTAAGAGCAGACTTTCCCAAAATCAGCTAGTATTTTCACTCAAAATCATAACATTGAACATCCAAGAACAATGACATCAGCAAATTTATCCTGTAAATTGTATACAATACATGCTTCCAATAACAAGATACGTAAAGAATACACAGTACTAAATAAGCATTACCATTGTGTTTCAAAACTCAATTACTTCATAACATCAATTTGTACTGATACTTTACTTATTGGTCTTGTCAGTCATGACACAGAAGCAAATGTGAGGTATTAGTTGTAATAAGGAAATAAAAAGAACAATAGATATATATTTTAAATAGTTACAGATGTCACAAAAACTGAAATGTAAAGAAAAACAAAAATCTTCACAACTTGAGTAATAAACAACATTGTGGTAACCAGAGAAAAGTTTTAAATTGCCAAGGATTTCATTATACTGTGATTTACGTTCACCTCCCATGAACGCTGCAGTTAAAAAAAAAAAAAAGACAAAAACCAAAAAAACAGCAACAACAAAAAACCAAACCCACACAACACAAACCAACCTCCTCCACCCCACCCGACACACACATCAAAATCAATTGATGTTTTGCATTAGATAAATCTACTCAGGACAGTGCAGGGTTCCTTTGGTTAAATGGGAGGGGAGGGGTGGCTAACAAAAATTTTGAAAATAATCATTACATACAGCATTTTATTAGAAGTAAGGATATGCAGAGTAACACAGGATAAATGTAAATTTTAAGTTTCAAGATTAACTAAATGAACACATTATATGGTATTCCACCAATTCATCATAGACCTCTGGTCAGAAAAATGTCAAAATAGGGATCACACATTTAAGCCACTCCAAGAGGATAGTTTATATTTACGGTCTCTGCATTGTAAGAAAGAGAAGCAGATAGTCTAGATTCCAAGCTTGACAGTCCGAATTTCAGACTCATATTCTTCCCTATGTCCGCCATTTACAGAAGGGGATGTGTTCACAGAGCAGGCCAGATAAAAATCTCCATTTCTGACTTATATACAAACCCTGTTCTAAGTGAACTGTACCAGACCACCTCTGAGCTACCCTACCTGTCCATTCAGTTCAAGACTCAGACAAAATATAAGCTTCATCAAATCCCTATAACCCCTCTAATTTTCATAGTTAAAGGATTAACACTATTAGTTTGGAGAAGTATCAAGAAGAGACAAAGGATATTAAGTCCGAGGATGTAAAAAGCAACAACTAAAGGAAAGAAAACTGCTAATTTTATTTATCAGAGTTTACCTAAATTTCCAAATAAAATCATTCCAGGGTACGGTTGGAGGTTAGGGGAGTGGGATGTTGAGTTGATAATCTTCAAAACAAAAGCAGCTAGGTTTATTTTGTTGCAACAAGCTGCAGAGAGAAAAATACTTTAAAAAAAGAATAAATAATATGTAAGAAAAATTCATGAAGATAGAGAGGTGATCATTTCAATAAGCTGGTCTGAAAGTGGGCCCTCCTTTGGTGATCTTTTTTTACTTTTGATGTGAAGAAATAAAGCCGTCAGCAATATACAAGTAAAGAGTCTTTAGAATAGAGATACATCTCAGATACAATTATGGTTCCTCAACATGTAAAATATCTCTAGCACTTATGATATTGGAAAGTGAGCTTAATTCTTTCCTCTTCCATCACTAACTAGTTGGGAAACTCCTCTTTGTATAATGGGGTTAACAATTGTATTTTCTTATTGTGTGGACAAAACCATTAAATACAAATAATATCTATTTATAGTGGGCACTCAACAAATGATTAATATATATAATTAGCAGATTATTAGCGGATGTTGCATTTTTCAATATAAAATATAAACTTGCATGGAATTATATAACGTAATTTGTTGTTGTTATGTACCATCAGGTCGCCTGTGACTCATAGCGAACCTGTGTGTGGAAGCTCTGAACCCTGCACTGTCCTGAGCCAGTCTCACGAATTCTGACACATCAACCTATATTGCCCCAGTCACTCTATCAATCCATCTCATCCGAAATGTTCCATTCTTGTGCTATCCCTCCACCCTTCCAAGTGTGATGTCCTTCTCCAAGGATTGGTTTCTCCTGGCCACGTGCCTAAGTTGTGAGATGGATCTTCAAAATCCTAGCCTCCAAGGACAAACCTAATTGTTTTCTTGGTAGTCCATAGTATGTTCAAGACTCCTCTCCAGCACCACGACTCGAAGGCATCTATTCTTCTTCTGCCATCCTTAGTCGTTGTCCAACTCTCTGAAGCGTAGCAAGTAATTGAGAAGACCATGGCTTGCATTAAGCACACCTTAGTCTCTAGACTGATATTGTTTCTATTCAATACTCTGGAGAGGTCCCTAACAGCAGATTTTCCCATTGCAATTAATCTTTTGCTTTCCTGACTGCTTGTATTAAGAGTATTGATTTTGGCACCAAGAAAGTTTTAATTATTAACCAATTGGCCCATTGGTGAGAATCTTTGTCTTCTTGATGTTGAGCTTCAATCTATATCGAAGGCTGCAGTCCTTGACCTTCTGCAGCAAGCACTTCAAGTCTGCCTCAGTTTTAGCAAGCAAGGTTGTGTCACCTGCATAACTTAGGTTGTTGATGGGACTTCCTCCAATCCTGATGTCACCGTGCTTCCTGAATTATCTGTTCTGCATGTAGATTATAAAAGTATGGAGACAGGATGCATCTTTGGTGCACTCCTTTCCTGATTTTGAACCATACAGTGTTTCCCTGCTCTGTTGTGAGCATTGTTTCCTGGTCCAAATATAGGTTTGATATAAGCATAATCAAGTGTTCTGGGATTACCATTATTCTCAGAGTCAGTCACAGTTTGTTGTGATCCACTCAGTCAAATGCCTTTGCATAGTCAAAGAAACACAGAAATACCTTCCTCTAGTACTCTTAGATAATAATTATCTGTAAAGTACTAAGAGCAACAGCTTGAGTTTGTCATTATCCCAATGTCTTGTGTTTATAAAAATAAGTACATCTGTTTAGAAGTTGCTTGAATATCTTATTAATATCTTATTAAATCATGAAGACACTTGAATATGTCAAAGGATATTATAATGTAGCCTTATAATGTAATGGTAAGAAGTAAATCAAGTCAGAAATATTTACCACTAGTTCGACGTGATGGGATCATCTAACTTCCATTGCCAAAGATAAATAGTAAGGATCCAATCAACAATTGAAAAATAAAGAAGTGACATTTTAAAATTTCTTTTTCAATGTTGGTTAACCAGTTATTTATTTCAGTAAATTTTATTTGAAATATAAACTAAGAAGGGTGAATTTTGCAAAATAAACACAATCAAACACATCAAAAAGAAGCTTAATAGCTTTTTCTTTTGATAACAATAAGGATTGATACTAATACATTTTTATGAGGGTTTATTTAAAATTTTTTGTATCTTCAGTGCTATTGATTCTCCCTTCTTCTTTCCTAGTTTCTAACTTGAGTAAAGATATAACAGATAAAACCTGACAGGGATTTATAGAAATTGTTGGCTTGTAAAAGCAGCATTAAATTATTGATGTCTGTCATACTGAAAGTTTTCTCTCATTTCAGGGTTCTTGGATCCTTCTCAAATCTCACTTATAATTTGTGTGCTTCTCTTCTCTCCTACTTGGAAAAGAGACAGAACTCTTATTCAAATTGCAATATGAAGAACAATGCCACATCACTTTAGACCTACTTCTGTGATGCTAGGTATTTAGAATAAAGAAGGAAATATTTACTTCAGTCAAAGAGAAGGATAGTTTGTAGCCATTTGTCAAATTTTACTTATGAAATTCTCAATCTGACTTGTTCAATCTTGTGAGCACTGCATACTTAATTTTAATCTTTGCACATGATCTTCTATAATTGCAGTGTGAGTATAACACCAAAACACATTTTTCAATAGTTCCTGGCAATTATGGTATAGTTTGAATTATGTAGGAAAAAATAGGAATACTACAGCAATAGTTTCATTGAACCTTCCATAGTTAGCAATTATGTACTTTATTTGAACTCTTTTTTTAAAAAAATGATCTTACGAGGATATTAAAGCTCAAAAAGCCTAAGGGTTTTTTTTTTTGTTTTTTTAAAAAAACTTTGCAGTCTGGTTTCAGAACTTGTAACCGGCAACACTCTGGAATTTCACACATATTGAGACATTTATATTGGGGGGAAATGGGCTCTGTTAATTTAAATTTAAGAAATAGAGTAATACCTACATGTAATGTGAGCGCAGGAGTTGTGAAAATGCCATTCTATGGAGGTACATTATGAAAATATTAGTTATTAGAATTGATTTTGAGAAGGCAGCTCTTTTTAAACAAGATATCAACATTTCTGAAAACTTGAATCAAGATTTGGCAAATCATGGAAATGATATCTCATTCTAAATATTTTATATTGAAGAGATGATCATTTTTTAAAAGATCTTTATTATTATTTGTATGCACAGTATACTTTTCCAAGGTTTGATATAGTGATTTCTTTTTTCTTCAACTCCAATCTACATGTGTAATGGTGACACACCCAGTGCTGTATAGATACAAAACCTCTAGGCAATAGCAGGCTCTAAAAACTTTAACACCCACTGTTTTCCTTATATGCAAAAAAAAAAAAAAAAGTAATAAACACTGTAAGGACAGACATCTGGTGGATTTCAACATTTTTAGATTTAGAAACAGTTTATTACTGAGCAAAAGTTAATTAAATGTGTCTCACAGATTCAAAATCAAGTATTAAGTCTTTATTGAGACATAGAAGAACTGTGAGAGGGAGTGGTTGAATATGTAGAAGTGTCAGCAAAGATACAGTGGCCAAGACAGAAGAGAGAGAGTTCCAAAAAGAAAGGAGTGGTTCAAATTGCCAAGTAGCAGCAAGTTGGGTGAAGAATGTGTCATAGCACACTTTCTATCTCTGACATCACTTACATAATCATTTGCATAATGGAAGGGCTGATAGCATCTATGACACTGCCCCCTAGGAGGGTTATCTGCCCTTTAAAATGTGCATCTCAAGGGTGAAAATTTTAAAACACAAAGAAACAAAGCTCAACAGAAATGAATGTGAATTTGTGTGGAAAGAGCTATCCACGCAATAATCTTAGCAATCTTCAGATGCTGGAATATCTTTTAATGCAAACCATTCATTTGATGGATGAGGGAATTTAACATCCAGGGCTTTTTTGCATTTGCTAGTTTGCTTTAAAAATGTAACAGCTGAAATTATATTTATTGCTACACTTATTGTTGTTTTCTTAGATTGTGGTGAGAGTGTAGGATTATATGCATATCTGACTGTGCCAACTTTATGTTTGAATGTAAAATAGGGTAACAGAAACTTCTTTCCTTCCCCTCAACCCTCCACTGCATACTTCTAACTTCCTAACCCACAGATTGCTTACTTACATGATCGTAAAAGATTTAAGTGTTGTAGACCTTGTCCCACTAAATTTTCAGAAACCCCTCAACTGCCTAATTGCGCTAGGTCATTTTACTTATTTAACATATTTATTGAACAATTTTAATTGGCTCCAACAGAAGGATGAAGTAATGAATAAAATGAATGATGAAAATTCTTTATAGAACTTAAAGTTTACTATGAGTCAAGGAAATTAAATAACAGAATATATGTATAGACCCTGGTTATAATTATTGCTATGTTTAAAATCACAACAACATGCAGAGGTTACTCGTGGTTGCTGTGATGATAAACACTGTGACACTGATGTGTCAAGTGTGAGAATGGTTAACATTGTCCATGGTAGACAGTGTTTGGTGGAGCTTCCTGATTAAAACAATCTTGGAAGCATGAGTGGCATCCACTTCCAAAATGGTTTGCCTACAGAAACTCTGTGATTGTGAAGAAACAACGAAAGCTATGCAAATGTTCAGATCTTTCATTCATAGGGTCATTATGAGTTGCCTATGACTCGACGGCACTTAACAACAATAACAACAACAACACAGAGAGAGCTCTTTTGGCCTAGTGGACAGAAAGTGATGCTACCAAGCCCAAGGTGGGTGATTTTAATCTGTGGCCCTTGGGCCTGGTTTTAATTGTTTTTTGTCAAACATTCTTCTAAGTGGTATAGCACTGGTCTGTCTATTTGCTGTACAGAGGTAATTCGTGATTCCTGTGATGCTAAACACTGTGACACTAACGTGTCAGATACAATAATGGTTATATTGTATGGTGGGCAGTGTTTGGTGGAGCTTCCTGATTAAAACAAGCTTGGAAGGAGAAGTGGCATCCACTTCCGAAATGGCTTGCCTCCAGACACTCTATGAATGTGGAGAAACGATGGAAGTTATACAAGCGTTCAAGTCATTTGTTCATAGGCTTGTTATGAGTTGTCTATGACTCAATGGCACTTAACAACAACAACATGATCTTATGAACAAAGAAGATGTGTTGCACTGGGAAATTATGCAGTCAGGGACCTCTCTAAATTATTGAAAAGCAATTAATTTAGTTTGAAGACTAAAGTGTTCCTGATTCAAGCCATATAGTCTTTTCAAGTAGTTGCTATGCTACTGAATGCTGGACAATGAATAAGGATGATAGAAGAAGAGTTGATGCCTTTGAGCTGTGGTGTTGGAGAACAGTATTGAATATCTCATGGACTGCCAAAGAACAACGGATATGTCTTGAAAAATGTGCAGCCGAAGTGCTCCTTTGAGGCAAAAATGATAAAGCTTCATCTCACATACTTTGGGCATATTGTTAGGAAAGGCTATTTCTTAGAGAAGGATATTATACTTGGAAAAGTGGAAGAATGGTGAAGAAGAGGAAGGCCCTCAGACAGGTGGGCTGACACAGTGATTGCTGCAATGGACTCTTTTGTGTGAGGAAAGCACAGGATGGACAGGGATCTGATCTGTTGTTCATAGGATTGCTAGGAATCCTACTTGACTGAACAATATCTAGCAACAACAATAATGTAGCTTGGCAGATCAGAGATTGCCTCTTTTGAGATCACCATTTTTTATCATTTTAAAATTATTAAATTATCATTATGTTCAAAACGTCATGATTTATATATCACAGAATAGAAAGTATATAGTTGCTTCGGTTGTTATGTGCCGTCAAGTTGCCTGCGACTCATAGCAACCATATGTACAACAGCCCTGAAGCCTGTCCTGTCCTAAGCCAGACTCACTGAATTCAACACACCTACCATCATCATTGCCCTAGTTACGGTATCAATCCATCTTATCCAGGTTCTTCCTCTTCTGTGCTGTCCTTCCACTCTACCGAGCATGAAGTCCTTCTCCAAGAATTACTCTCTCCTGGCCATGTGCCCAACATATGTATGACAGAGCTTTAAAATCCTAGCCTCCAAGGAGAAACTTGGTTTCACCCTCTCCAAGACAGACCTATTTGTTTTCTTGGTTGTCTATGGTATATTCAAGACTCCTCTCCAGCACCACAGCACAAAGACATCAGTACTTCTTCTGTCATCCTTAGTCATTGTTCAGTTCTCTGATAGATAGCAAGTAATTGTGAAGACCATGGCCTCGATCAGTCATACCTTAGTCTCTAGATTGACATCAATGCTTGTCGTACAGTAGAAAGGTCTCTGGCAGCAGATTTTCCCCAATGTAATAC
The DNA here is from genome assembly GCF_000299155.1 of Elephantulus edwardii. Lineage (NCBI taxonomy): Eukaryota > Metazoa > Chordata > Mammalia > Macroscelidea > Macroscelididae > Elephantulus > Elephantulus edwardii. The sequence goes on from NW_006399762.1 coordinate 20,525,837, forward strand.
GTCTTTTGTTTTGCTGGCTGCTGGTTCCAAAAATATTGATTTGGAGCTAAGCAAGCTGTAACTGTTAACAACCTCAATCTCTTCTCTGTCCATCACGGTGCTGCCAATTAGCCCTGTAATGAAAATCTTTGTCTTCTTGATGTTGAGCTTCACTCTATATTGACAACTACAGTCCTTGACCTGCTGAAACAAGTACTTCATATCTTCCTCAGGTACAGCAAACAAGGTTGCGTCATCTGCATAATGTAGGTTGTTGGTGAGTCTTCCTCCAATCCTGATGCCACTCCCTTCTTGATTTTGAACCATACAGTCTTTCCCTGCTCTGTCCTAATTACTGCTTTCGGGTCAAAGTATAGGTTTTGCATGAGCACAGTCAAGTGTTCTGGGATTCCCTTAAGAAAAACAGTTTTACTGTGACATATATGGGTTTCAATATGAATTCAATGAAAATTCAACTGTCATATAAGTTCAGTTAGAGCCTATTATCTGAAATGGCTAGTCTTTAGAGAAAGGATATCAGGTTTGTAGATAAAAGGAGTCAGCAAAAGAGAGGAAGTCCTTAAGTTAATGGATTGATACAATTATCAAAGAACAATTAGGTTGAATCCTAGTTGAGATGGTGAGGATGGCACAGGATTGAGAAGTTTAACAATAGAATAAACTATTGTAGTATTAGTATGAGTCAATGCCAGCTCAATAGCACTTAACAATAAGGATGATATAAACTCAATACCAAATGTGTTTGTGTGTGTTGTTGTTTATTTGATTTTTTCAACTGGATCAAGTGAAATTTATGTTACTGGATTTATACTCAACACAGCAAATTGATTCCATTATATAGTGACCTTTTGTTGTTATTGTTATATCAGTTGGAACTGACTCATAGCTGAATATCCAAAAGTTTTTCCAAAGCTGTAAGGCAAATGGGAAGAGACTTCATGGCGTTTCCAGTGCTGTTAATCTTTACAGAAGTAGATTGCCTCATCTCTTGTCCCATGGATTTGAACCTTTTGGTAAGCAGCCAAATTATTTAACCACTTTGCCAGCAGAGATCCATGTTCAACTCTGATATTTGCCTTTATAAAAAAGTAAAGTATCATACATTTTGAAAGAGTACGTGATATAAATAAATATTAACCTATTTTAATATTATGATAAAATATTTTAAAGAGTATTTAAGCTAAGAATGTTATGATTATGTCCTCTTTATGACAATGAACTGCTCCATAGGGTGTCCTAGGCTGGAGTTCCAGTGGAGTTCATGAGGAGTTGGGCTGTTGACCCAAACGTCATACTTTTTTAATGTTTGAATCTATCAGAGGTTCTATGGGAGAATAGAGGTGGACCATCTCCTCCCATTAAATTTATAAAGCCTTCCAAATCCAATGGAATGTCACTTATGATTCAAAGGCAATGAGGGGGAAAATGAAATCTTTATAGGGCTGGTGATTTTAAAAACTAACTTTTTGATTGTCAGCCAAAAACATCAATCATTGAGATGCTGTTGTTGTTGTTGTTATGTGCCCTCGAGTC
>NW_006399762.1:20554673-20560882 GCF_000299155.1 Elephantulus edwardii
GGATTGATTCAGTGACTGGGATAATCGGGATGGGTGTGTCAGAGGCAATGAGATTGGCACAGGATAGGGTAGGGTTTAGGGCTGTTGTTCATAGGGTCACTATGAGTCGCAAACGACTTGACCACACATAACAACAACAAACAACAATTCTGACAACTGCTCCTTGGTCCAAGTATAGGTTTCACATTTGCATGATTTTGTGTTCTGGCACTCTCATTCTTCTCAAGATTAGCCACAATTTGTTGTGATCCATACAAATGCCTTTCCATTGTCAATGAAACACAGATAAAAATTTCTCTGGTACTCTCTACTTTCTGCTAAGATCAATCTAACATTGGCTATAATGTCCCTAGTGCCACCGCCTCTTCTAAACCCAGCTTGCACATCTGGCAGTTCTCTGTTGATCCACTGATGCAGTTGATTTTGGAGAATGTCAGCAGGATCTTGCTCACTTAATAACTTTCACTCTCTCTCTGAACATATTTTTTTCTTTTTCTTAAGATTAATCTTTTACAGTCAGTTAGCCAGGCAGTTATCCTCCCGATTTCTTGGCACAACCTGCTGAGGGCATCCAGGGCAGCATATGTTTTTTGTTTTTTTTTTTTAAATATGTCAATTTTTATTCCATCTATTCCTGGGACCTGATATTTTTCAAATTACTTCAGAGCAGCTTGAACTTCCTCCTTCAACACGATTGCTGCTTGACCATACGTTCTTTCATTAGATTCTTCTGTGTCCGCCAATTATTTTGGGTATAGTGGCTTCCATCTTTTTTTCATGTTTCCTGAGTATTTCAGCATTCTACCCAGAGCATATTAAAACAAATTAAAAAGAAAACATTGCCTTTGAGTCAGATTTTCGGGAGCTTTAAATCATATAGAAGTAAATTGCCCGTCTGTTTTCCCTGAAACCACCAGTGGATTTGCACTGGCAGAGAGATGCTGCCTTTGGGTTAGCAGTTCAACTCCCTATGGAATAGGCCACCAGAGCTGCATTTAGAACATAGTGCTATCAAACTGAGATTCCGTCCAATCAGAGCAATTGAAAATGTTCAAGAGCATGAGACCCTGGAATATTTAATATCATTTCCCTTAAGTATACTACCTAAAATAATTTCCTTTACAAATGGCTTTAAACATTTGAATTAAAACTAATTGGTCTACTGGACAGTTGCTTCCTGAAGAATGTAGTCTGCAAAAGGAGAGAGCTCCTTCCTCAAAACTGTCTCCCCTAAGCAATTACAAAATACTCTCAATATATGTTTTAAAATTATATTGTTCACTAAAAGCATAAAATATATGGATTCCCCCCCCCCTCAGATCACATAAAATTCTATCGTGGAGATCTGACCTACGAAAGAGGAGAATGTGTGTCTATTTTGACATAATGAGGTAAGTATGTGTTCTACTCTACGATGGCTCTCTTTCCATGATGCCCCTCTTAATTCTCTCTATTAGTAATAGAAATGTTTTGAAGAGTATAATGTCAATGGTGGTGGTAGTGTTGTGTGCCATTGAGTCACCTGCAACTTATAACAACCCTGTGTACAATAGTTCTGAACCCTGCCCTACCCTGAACCAATCTCATTGCCTCTGACACACCTACTGCCTTTACTTCAGTCACTGAGTCAATTCATCTCATCCAGGGTTTTCTGCTGTGCTGTCCCACCACCCTTCCAAGCATAATGGAAGAGTATGATAGGCCTTTTTACTTCACTGTCTTCAAATGTCTCAAAACTTAAATTTCTAGCCTGATCAAGCCTCCAGCTCTATTATAGTCTAAATAATTGAGATATAATCTTTCCCTAAGGTAAAATGCTCCAATTTTAAAATTCCTAGCAGAATGAATGTTTAAAACCTGTGTGTATGACAAGGGGAATTGGAGGATGGCGAGAGAGGAAAATCTGCATGAATAACTAATTTTTTTAAAATTATTAACACTCATTAAGCTGATAAATCTTCTCAGTTTAAAATTCCTTAATTTTCAATTTGTTCAAGGACTAATGTTTAGTAATCCAAATGGTCTAATGACAGAGTGGATAAGCACTCATCTGCTAACCAAAGTCAGCAGTTCGAACCCATCAGCCATCCTGTAGTAGAAAAGGTTTAGTAATCTGTGTCCATAGAGATTACAACCTAAAAAGCTCTATGGCACAGATCCACTTTGTTATATCAGGCCACTTTGAATTGAATTGTCTTCACAGCACATAATAACAAACAAACAATAATCTGGTGATCACTGTCTTGGTGTCTTATCTTGTGTTTGAAGGAAGTAAGTTTGATTATATGGGGGAAAGTTCTGTTTTTGGAAAAAATCTTTCTTTTGTACCCAAGTATTAGCAGTTCAACATAGGACTTTCTGGAATACAGGAGCTTCTCCTACAAATGTTGATTCAGGAATCCAGGCCCCTATCAATATTTGACACTTTGGCACCTTATTCAATGTCATTGAGTCAAGTCCAGCTCAGTGCAACCCTTCATTAGGTTTCCAAGGCTGTAAATCTTTACATAAGGTGATTTTCCATCTTTCTACTGAGAAGCAGTGGTTAATTCAAGCTGTCAATCTTTTTTGTTAGCACCTGGATACAGTACATATTATGCCTAAAATCTACTGCTTTTTTGGCTATTTTTTGCTGTTGAGTTGACTACAATTAATAGAGACCTCATGTTTTAACAGCTCAAAACCTTACCTGATGTTATAACATCCTCACAATAAAGCCATGATCAAGCCCATTGTTGCCCACTGTGTCAATCTACCTTTTGAGGTTCTTCCTTTAACATTTATATTCTTTAACATTAATAATTCCTAAATGTCTCTGAAAATTTTCTGGAGGATCAGCTATGAGTCAGTTCAGACTCAATGATACACGACAACAACAATATATATTACAGTTGTATTCTTTTACTACACCTCTTTATTTGCTGAGCAAACAATCTAAGAAGATAAATGATATGAAAGAGAGCATGGCATCAGGATCGAAAGAAGATTCATTATCAACCTAGTATATGCAGACAGCATAGCCTTACTTGCTGGAAATTATGAGGACATGAAATGTTTACTGGTTAAAGATAAAAGACTATACTCACTGTTTTCTACACCATAACATAAAGAAAAAAATAAACCCTCGTCACCTGGCTAATAAGAAATATTATGATAAATAGTGAAGACCACGAAACTGTCAAAGATAGCATTTTACTTGTCATCATAACCAATTCTCACAGAAGCAGCAGACAAGAAAAAAAGTTGCAGTGTATTGCCCAAATCTGTCAACATAGATTTTTTTCTTAAGTGAATAAAAGCCAAGATATCACGTTAAGAAGAAAGCGCACTTGACTTAAGTCATAGTATTTTTAATTACCTCATATGCATGTAAAAACTAGAATAACAAAAGGTTGAAGTATTAGAATAACAAAAGGTTGAAGATATTTGAATTGTGTGTTAGAAAAACTATTGACCAGAACATGTATTTCCAGGGGAAAAAAGCCCGAATATTTCTTGAAAAAAAAAATGCTCCTTAGAAGTCAAAATGGTGAGACTTTTTTCTAAATACTTTGGAAATATTAATGGGAAAGGCCAGTATTCCAGAGACTTGGGAAAGGACATCATGCTTGTAAAAGTAGAGAGCAAAAAAGAAGATCTTCAGTAAGATAATTTGGTACACAGGCTGCCGTAAAGAGAGTGTAAGAATGGTATAGGATCAAGCCGGGTTGCATTCTATTGTACATAGGGTTTCTATGAGTTATGGCTCACTTCATAGCAACTAACTACAGTAACAATCTCGTAGTTATTTGAAACCAAATGTTTTCTATGTAGTGTGTCATGTCAGAGCCATGTGTATAGTTGCTGTTTACGTTTGTTTGGTTTGCTGGGAACAATCATTAAGTGTGCAAAAATAAAATGTACATATGTCTCTGATTGTTAATAAATAATTAAGAAGCAAGTAATCTTTGATAATACAGAACACGATCAATGAAAGACCTTTGAAAGAGCGAACCCTCAATGACATAGACTGGCACAGTTATAGTAACAATGGGCTTGAGCATGTCGAAGATCATGAGGATGGCACTGGACGGGGCAAGGTCCTGAGATGTTGTTCATAAGGTCACTATCAGTCTTAGTTGGCTTGACAGCACATAATAACAGCAAATGTTTTCTATTGACATAACCTTTGCATTGCTTGCAGTTGCCATAAGACTTTATAATTTCTGATTAGAGAAACTTCCATTTTTCTATTGTTGTTTTCCATTTTTATATTATCCTATTGCATGTTATTCTGGAACCCAATTCCCACGATATTTGCTGACAATTTAAAGTAGAATTAGAAAAGGTGATCATCACACATAAATTAATATTTTTTGTTGAATAAATAGGACTACAAAATAGATTTATTTTTAGTAATTTTAAAATGTGTGTGTGACAAACTGTGATTCGAAATTATGTAAACAGTAATTTAAAATATTTGTAATAGTGGCAAGCAAAAGACTTGAAAAATACAATCACTTTATTTTAAATTCCATTGATTACCACAACTTATTTGCATATAATAATTTTATTAACATAAGAAATATACTTATAAAAATAAAGATAATTATTATTAAAGATGGTAAATTATTTCAAAAACAGAATTTTTTTTAGACTACTGACCTAAAATATTTAGTGTCTGTTGGTGGGGTCAGGTGTGAGGTGGGACTTGGGATGTTTTAGTTTCAATTTAATGACTGGATCTCACAACAAATTGAGACATGTTTTCCAAGTCATTTCACATTCCTGTGTCATTTCATTATCACATTTTTTCACTTACTAAAGCCCTGTTGATAAATCCTCAAAATCAGGGGCAAAACTTCATCTCAGATATTTGACACATTTTAGATTTCTAACTCTCAAGAAATAAGAACTGCTTTATATATAGTGTATTTGTATTAACAAAACCTTTTCAAAATTATCACGGTATGATAAACAACAGTGCTTTATTCCCGATAAGGTTATCAGGTAATTACGGACGTAAAATAACAAAGTGTTCCAGGAAAGCTCAAGAGTGAAGCAATCAGTTTTACTTTTACTATCATCGGTCATTGTTTTGTGCTGTCAGGTTGGAACCTACTTATAGCTGACCCTCCAATGAGTTTTCAGAGATAATAAATCTCATGAGAGAAGATTGCTTATCTTTCTCATGCAAAGCAGCTAGTGGGTTTTATCTACATGCCTTTGGATTGACAGTACAACTCCTTATCATTGAGCTACTAGCACTCCCTTACTACTGTCTAGGAGTATGTAAATTAAGGTTATCTATTTAATGAAGAAACATAAAGTATATATTAATATCTTAACTTAGTCAATAGAGCAGTGGTAAACAGTGAAACTGATCACCAACACTAGTCCCTAGAGTCTCTGTAATAAATTGCTTTGACTTAGGCAAGTCCACACTATGATTTTTATATGACAGGAACATTGACTTTAATACCAGTAAATATAGGTTGGGGGGCAGTCTGTAATTAACCGCAGGTGATTGAGATTCACTGATAAATCCAAATAACTCTCAATCTTCATTCAGAATCCAGTGGTATGGAAGCCATTTATACAAATAACCTCTAACTGCTCTTAATTGATGTAAAAGTGTGTAATTTGTACTATTACTATTTTCCCCTGGACTCGCTCAATCAAAGCACTCATTTCCTGTCCAGTAATGACGTTTGGTGCAAGATTTAGAACATTTGTAAAGCATATTCTGCCATTTATATTGAACATATTGGTTGGGGTTTTAGAACAGATATTATGCAGTGATAACGTGGCAAAACATTACTTGGTAAAGTTCCACATGCAGCATCACACATCTGCATGAATTTTGAAATAGCTGGGGGATAAATAAATGAGTAAATGAATGAAACAATTTCATCTTGATGTGTGGTAGTTTTAAGTCAGTATGTCTGCCTTGTTAATTCTCTCTCTACTTTTATTTTACTTTTCTCCCCCTATTTTTTTAAATATCATTTACTTCTCTATATCTGTGCCATTCATCCCACATAAAGTTATTCGTTCCATAAAAGTAGACTTTTCTTAATTTTCCTCCACAATTCATTACTTTTTATTTATTTTTTTTTAAATTTCAATTAACATGAACATCTACAGAGATTTTAGAATTCCATTCATTCATTACTGCACTATTCTCCCCGCTCCTCCCCTCCCTTCAGTTCATTGCTCTCCTTGAAAAG
>NW_006399762.1:20560982-20566153 GCF_000299155.1 Elephantulus edwardii
TACTCTTATGATAAACATAATGCCCTAAAATATAGTACTTTTAAACTATTCTTTCCCTCATAGACTTCAATGCAGTAAACATTATGCAAAATGGGTGACCCTGGAGGACATGATGCTGAGTGAAATATCTCAGTCACAAAGGGACAAATGCTATATGATGCCACTGTTGTAGAATGAGGCTGACATTGGGGTGGGGGTAAGACTGAGAAAAACTGGATTCATTACTTTTTAAAAACAATGTTCTTCATTTCTCCCTTTGTTATCATTGACAAATAGTTCAATAGGATTTTAAAACATTTAAAACAGTTGTTGTTGTTGTTGTTGTTGTTGTTAATCGCTGTTGAGTCGTAGATGACTCATAGCAACCCTATGAATGAAATATCTGAGCACTCTTCATAGAGTTTCCAGAGGCAAGCCATTTTAGAAGTGGATGCCACTCCTGATTCCAAGCTTGTTCTAATTGAGAAGCTCCACCAAACACTGTTCACCATGGGTAACTACTATTACATTTGGCACAGTGTTTAGCACCACAGCAACCATGAATTATCTCTGTACAGCAATGCACAGACAAGTGCTATACCACATAGAAGATTGTTTGAAAAAAAAAATTAAACTAGGCCTGTCACAAATTAAAATCACCCACCTTGGGCTTGGTAGCATAACTTTCTGTCCACTAGGCCAATGTAGCTCTCTCTATGTTGTTATTGTTATTGTTGTTATGTGCTGTCAACTCATAGCGACTCTATGAATGAAAGACCTGAGTACTATTAATATATTAGACAATTAAAAAAAAATGAAAGAATTATATACCAACTGAATATTTTTTTTCCTGGCAGACAGTCTCCTTCAGGATATTAAAAAGTGACTTTTTTTTAAAAAAATTATTTTATTTTATTATTTTTGTGTGTGCCGTCAAATCAGATCTGACAGGTACAGGAGGAGATTGTCCTTCCTTCTCCAGCAGAGCATCTGGTGAATTTCAACCATGTACATGTCAGGATTGCAGTGCAGCTTCTTGCCACTAGGCTACCGGAGTTCCCTTAAAAAGTAACTATTATGAAGGAAACAAAACTTACTAGAGATGTTTTGGACTGCCAATCCCTTTATAAGATTGATAGTAGAAAAAAAAATGGACTGACAGAAGAGTTGGCTTATTATATAATAGTGTATATATTATATATACTTTAATGGCCTAGTGGGTAGAGTTGCACTGTCAACCCACAGGCAAACACTTTGAATCCACCAACTTACTCCTCTGGAGAAAGAAAAAGCATCTCCTCTTCTCCAATTTACAGTTTCTGAAAAGTCACTGGAGAGTCACCCATGAATCAGTCTGACTCAACAGCACACAACAACAATAGTGTCAAACCACCTGGACTTTAATCTCTACTCTCTAACTTGCTCATTCAAAGTAGGCAGAGCTCTGGTGGTTTCATATTTAGGGAGTTGTGCTACTCACCTAAAAAATGGTGTCCAAATCCACTAGCTGGTTTGTGGACGAAAGATGGGCAGTTTCCTCCCGTGCAGTTTACAGCCCCGAGAAACCCAGCAGAAGGTAAACTAATTTAAGATGAGTTGGTGAAGACTATACAGCAGTGAGCTGAGTTGTTGGATTATACTAGTTTAAAACAAAGAAAATAAGAAACTGAAGATATAAATTTAACAATAAACATAAAAATTAATAAAGAAATTAACAAAATAGTTTTAAAATTTTTCATCACTTCTAGGCTTGTATTTTTGTGGAGGATCATTAGTGTTATGCTTATTAAAGAACTCTAGATTAAAGGAGACTTAAAAAAAAAAAAACAGCACACACAAAAAAAGCTTACTACTCCAAAGCTCACCACACCTAGAGGAGTAGACGCAGTTTTTCCATCAGCCAGATAGAATAAGGATGATGGCATTATTGTGGTAGAAGCATCACATGACAGTTTAAATACACATTTTGTTAAACCTCTCTCATGACTGTGGATTTAACTAGTCAATTAGCAAATGAAGTCAAACTATTTGCTTTGGTTTCATGTCTTTTCACCAGAAATTCTATTAATCTTGTGTTAATTAATATTTTCTATCTCAGATTTCCAAGTGTGAGAACTTGTTACAACATTTCTCTTTATGAGTTAATAGATTAAATATTAGTAAATGACTAAGAAAAAACACTAAATAGAGTAAATGATGAGTTTATCACAGTCCAATTAAGAACAGAAATATATAATTATGTGAAACAGACTTGGAAAAGCATGTTGTCCATCATAACCTGAAATTACAGGAACGAAGCAGCCAGAGTGAATAAGTTTCATTCTGTGGGCAGTTGCGCAATTTCCCCACACTCATCAAGCACACATACACTTATTATTATAATAAAATGCTTTTGTCCCTGAACTGTAAACATTTATGAAGGAATATATACTTGACATATAATTGATGTCCATTTATAAGGTAAGAATAAAATTAAAATATGCTATTAATCTATAGTTGGAAACATTTTAGAGTTTATTAGAAAAATTCAAAAGGAAAGTTCCTTTTTTCAGTTACAGAAGGGAAAAGGCAAGAATTTTATAAAGATAAATTTTAAAAAGAAAAAATCTCTATTGTCTGTTATTTGAGATACTACCATTTCAGTACTTTTTTTTAGTTCCCCTGGGATTCCAATCTGAATGTCATATTTACCTATTGCTGTAAAGTATATTGAAATATGTACCAAGCTGGGACAGAAAACAAGTCTGCTATGCCAAGGAGCATACCTGAAGCAGTAGGTCAATGCATTAACCTTTTGTCTTGTGGCACTACAGGGTAAAATGTGCATTAACTCAAAGATTAAGTGATTTTCTATCTCAATTTCAATCCAGTAAACATTTGTCAACATTTCTTTAAAACAGGGATAGCACTGTTTCAGGGTGCTATTCTTTCTCCATAACTGTTCAATCTATGTGCAGAGCGAATTAACCAAGAAGCTGGATTCTATGAAGAAATATGTGGTATCAGGATTGGAGGGAGAATCTTCAATAACCTGTGTTATGCGGATGACACAACCCGACTTGATGAAAGTGGGGAGGACTTGAAGCACTTGTTGCAGAAGATCAAGGAATACAGCTTTTAGTATGGATTGCATCTCCATAACAAGAAAATAAAGATTCTTACACTAGACGAATAGGCAGTGTCATGATGGATGGAGAGGATTGAAACTGTCAACAGCTTCTTCTTGCTTGGATCCATAATTAACACTCTTGGTATCAACAGTCAGGGAATAAGGAGATTGGGAAAATCTGTAGTTAGGGACTATTCCAAATTATTGAGCAATAGTGATGTCAGTTTAAGGACTAATGTGCATCGGATTCAGGCCATAGTCATTTAGATTACTAGTTATGCATCCAAGACTTGGGCACTGAATAGGGATGACAGGAAAAGAATTGATGCCTTTGAGCTGTGGCATTGAAGAAGAGCACTGAACATCCCATGCATGCCCAAGAGAACAAACAGATATGTCTTGGAGAGGGTGCAGCGGGGGTGCCTTTGAAGGCAAGAATGATAAGACTTTGCCTCACATATTTTGGACATGTTAGGAGGGGCTATTCCTTGGAGAGGGACATGATGCTGAGAAGGATGGAGAGTCAGTGAAGAGAGGAAGACCTTCAACCAGGTGGATTAAGACAGTGACTGTTACAATGGTCTCTTGTGTGTCAGGAAGTGTGAAAATGGTGCAAAGACAGGATGAGGTTCATATCTTTTGTTCGTAAGGTCACTATGAGTCATATTCGACTCTACAGCACCTAACAACAACAGCAACAACAACAAAAATAACAGCTTTAAAGCAGGCCTAGAAATAGTAAACATTGATTGTTGCCCATATGAGTTACAAGTGGTAAATGGTTGTTGCTGTTGTTGTTGTTATGTGCCGTTGAGTTGCTTGCGACTCATAGCGACCCTAACTCTGCTCTGTCCTGTGCCAATCGCGCTGTCTCTGACACTCCCATCCCGATTACTCCAGTCACTGAATCAATCCACCTCATAGAGGGCCTTCCCCTCTTGCGCTGTCCCTCCACCCTCCCAAGCACGATGTCCCTCTCCAAGGACTGGTCCCTCCTTACAACATGTCCAAAGTATGTTAGACAGAGCCTCAGAATACTTGCCTGCAAGGAACCACCCAGTTTAACTCTTTCTAGGATGAATCTGTTTGTTTTCTTAGCAATTCATGGTACTCTCAATACTCTTCTCCAACACCACAGCTCAAAGGCATAAATTCTCCTTCTATCCTCCTCCCTAGTTGTTGTCCAGCTCTCTGATGCGTAACAAGTGATTGCAAAGACCATGGCCTGTATCAGATGCACCTTGGTCTCCAAAGAGACACCACTGCTCTTCAGTACTTTGGAGAGGTCCCTAACAGCAGACTTTTCCATGGCAACACACCTTTTAATTTCCTGGCTACTGGTGCCAAGAGTGTTGACTGTGGAGCCAAGCAAACTAAAGCTATGAACAATCTCAATCTCTTCACCATCCATCCTGATGCTGCCAATTGGCCCAGTGGTGAGAAGAATCTTTGTCTTCTTGACATTGAGGCTCAGTCCATATTGGAGAATGCGGTCCATGACCCTCTGTAGCAACTAATTCAGGTCCTTCTCAGTTTCAGCAAGCAGGGTTGTGTCATCTGCTCAGCACAGATTGTTGATAGATCTTCCACCAATCTTGATCCCACATTTCTCCTCATAGAGCCCAGCCTCCCAGATAATCTGTCATACACGTTGAAAAGGTATGCAGATAGGACACATCCCTGGCGTACATCCTTCCCAATTTTGAACCATGCAGTGTTCCCTTGCTCTGTTCTGATGATTGCCTCCTGGTCCAAGTATAGGTTTTGCATTAGCACGATCAAGTGTTCTGGGATTCCTATTCTTCTCAGAGCCAGCCACAAAGTCAAATGCCTTTGCACAATCAATGAAACACAGATTTACATTCCTCTGGTATTCCCTCCTTTAAGCTAAGATCCATCTAACATTAGCTACAATATCCCTAGTACCATGACCCCTTCTAAACCCAGGCTGGACTTCTGGCAGTTCTCTGCTGATATGCTGTTCCAGTCGTTTTTCGATAATCTTCAGTAGAATCTTGCTTGCATGTGAAATCAATGAGATTGTTCTATAGTTTCCACACTTTGTTGGGTCACCCTTCTTTGG
>NW_006399762.1:20567977-20576895 GCF_000299155.1 Elephantulus edwardii
GCAATCCATTGCAAAGGTAATCGTCCTCTTTGGCCTTTCCAATGCATAGGTCATCATATTCTTTGGCCTGTCCAAGGAAACCCAAACCTGCAGATGGTGGGCATGTATCTCATCCCCCACCTCCTACGCAGGCGGCCAGCGGGGTGCGCGCCACCCCAGTGCGGGAGGCCTGCAGGAGGCACACGGCCCCCCCAACGGGGGCAACCATTGGGGGCACGCCCCCCACCCCTCCGCACGGGCGCTCGGCGGGTGTGCGGCCCCTCTTGTGCAAGCGGCTGGAGGCACCCGCTTCCCCCACAGCCCCCGTCCTGGCTCCAAGAATCCTCTCCAGACCAAGACCACCTTGCGGCAGTGTGGTAGCTTCACTGTACCAGTCTTGAGGAGGGCCAGTGGCCAGAATCCATCCTGGGTGAGGGAATCCATTTGTTCAGGCTGTGGAAGCCTCATGGAGCTGCAGCAGCTGTTCGGTGCAGCACGGGCTCTGGAGGTGGGGGGGGTGGGAGCCACGAGACTCACCCATTTCTCCTTGGGAATCCTTGAATTCCTGTTGTTGAGCTTCAATCTTCACTGAGGGCCAGTCATCAACTGTTTAAGTGTTCAATTATCAATAAGCCGAAATCTGTGGAAGGCCATAATGGCCCTGCTTTAAGTGGTTCGCTACTACCGCAGCTCACCACGCTGTCTCTGCCTCTGCCGCCATCTTGGATCTCTGTTCTTCAGTTTCTTGAGCTTAAGAAATGCTGAGTGAGTTTAGTCCTTTTGATTTTCTGACTCCAGCTCCTTGCACATTTCATTGTAGTATTTTACTTTGTCATCCCGTGCTGTCTTTTGAAATCTTCTATTCAACTCTTTAGTATCTTGAATTCTTCCTTGTGCTTTGGCTTCTTTGCACTCCAGTGCACTTTTCAGAGTCTCTTCTGACATCCATTTTGCTCTTCTCTTCCTCTTCTGTCTTTGCAATGACCTTTTGCACTCTTCCTGGATGATTCCCTTGATATCCCCTCACAACACGTCTGGTCTTCGCTCATTAGTGTTTAAGGCCTCAGACCTGTTCCTGAGATGGTTCTGAAATTCAGGTTGGATAGACTCAAAGTCATATTTTGCTTTCTGTGGATTTGGTTTCATTTTCCTCAGCTTCAGCTTGAACTTGTATATGAGTAGTTGGTGGTCTGTTCCACAATCAGCTCCTGGCCTAGTTCTCACAGCTGATATTGAGCTTCTCCAGCAGTTTTTTCCGCAGATGTAATCGATCTGATTTCTATGCATAACATCAGGTGAAATTCATGTATATAACCTGTGTATCTGTCTCTTAAAAATCGTATTTGCTATGAATAAGTCATTGATAGTGCAAAATTCAATCATTCTCTCTCCAGTTCCATTTCTGTCACCGAGTCCATGTTTTCCAACTACTGATTCTTCTTCTCTGTTCCCAACTTTTGCATTCTTGTCACCCATTATTATCAATGCATCTTGATTGCATATTTGATCTATCTCTGATTGTAAAAATTGGTAAAAATCTTCTATATCCTCTTCCTTAGCTCTGGTTGTTGGTGTGTATATCTGAATGATAGTGGTATTCACTGGACTTCCTTGTATGCTTATGGATATTATCCTGTCACTCACAATTTTGTACTTCAAGATGGATCTAGCAATGACTTTTTTTAACTGTGAAAGCAACTCCATTTTTTCTCACCTTTTCATCTCCAGAGTAATATATCATATGATCATCCGACTCAAAATGCCCCATGCTGGTCCATCTCATCTCGCCAATGCCTCGTATGTCAATATTTATGCATTCCGTTTCTTCCTTAACAATATCTAATATTCCTACATTCATGGGTCTCACATTCCATGTCCCAATTACTAGTGTCTGTTTACAACTGTTCCTCTTCCTTTGTATTTCCACACTTGAAAGCTCTTGTTAGGTGTGAATAATTGGCCTGAAAATTTGTATTGCTTGGGTGTTTCTAGGGCTCTGTGATAGAAAGCCCTGGAAACAGCTAAATGTTTAGACTTTATTTCTATGGAATTTTAACAACCTTGTTCTCCTGTACTCCTTTAATTGAGGGTTGTTCCTAGATTTATACTTATAATAGAGCAAACACTATATTTCAACCATCTTCTTTGAAATTTAAGATTACTTGGATAACTAAAGAGAGAAAAGAGAGAAAAATCTCTTCGTGGAAAGATTTATTGCTTTCAAGCCAAATTGAAGAATTAAGTTACTTCTGATTTGATGACTCAGTGACGTAAGTATTTTTATTTCATTGGCTTAGGCGTGATTTTAAGATACAACAGTCAGACAACAATAAATACTAGAGAAGATGTGAGACAATATTCTTGGGCAGGACTGCAAAGTGGTACAACTACTTTGGAAGAAAAAGGCACAATCAGCACACTTGGCACCTGCTGTCAGGAAATCAGGAGACCTACTGCATTAGGCAAATCCATAATCAGGAAGCTTTTTCAAATTACTAAGGAGCAATGATGGCAGTTTGAAGACTAAAGTGTGCCTGATCCAGGGCAAGGTATTTTAAACCACTTGCTATGCATCTGAAAGTTAGAAAATGAACATAGATTACAGAAGAATTGATACCTTTAAGTTGTGGTGTTGTAGAAGAGTACTCAATGTCCTATGCACTTCCAAAAGAAAAAAAAAAGAAAAAACCCAAAATACCAACAAAATATGTCTAAGGAGAACATTGTAGAATACTTGCTAGAGGAAATGGTGGTGAAGCTCCATGTCTCATATTTTGGGCATTCCTTGGAAGGAATATCATGATTGGAAAAGTAGTGTCAGTGAAAGAGAAGAAGACTCTTAATAAGATAATTTGACAATCCAGTGGGTAGCAGCAGTGAATGTCTGAAGCAGTATATTTAAAAGTGTAAGAGATGACGAGGATGGCACAAGATCAAGCAGGATTTGGATCTGTTTTTCATAGGGTCATTATGAGTCATACTCAACCATATGGTATCTAAAAACACAACTACCCATTTGGAAGACAATTTGACAGTTTCTTATAAAACTAAACACAAGCTTACTATTCGATTCAGAAATCACACTCCTAGGTAGCTAATCAAAGATATGGATTACACTTCAACATAAAAAAAACAACCCAAAACAACTAAACTGATAAAGAACATCATGATTAATGGAGAAATATTGAAGTTATCAGGAATCTCATTTTATTTGGATCCATGGTCACGTGCATTTGATCCAAGCCATGATCTTCTCAACTACCTGCTATGCATTTAAGAGCTGAACAATGTCTACGAATGACAGAAGAATTGATGCATTTGTGCTGTGGTTGCTAGAAAAAAATACTGAGTAATCCATTGGCTGCCAAGAGAACAAACAGTTATGTCTTGGAGAAGGTGAAACCAGGTTGCTCCTTGAATGCAAGGATTGTGATGCTCCATCTCACATACTTTGGACATGTTGCTAGAAGGGACCAGTCCTTGGAGAAGGACATCATGCTTGGAAGGGTAGTATGTCAGTGCAACCCTGAATGAGATGATTTGTCTCACTAACTGTAGGTGATGAGATTGGCTCAGGATAAGGCAAGTTTCAAAGCCTTTATTCATGCGGTCACTATGAGTTGAAGTCATAGTGATGTAACACAAAAACAACAACAGTCAATGCCAATTGGAGCTACAGGCAAGAAATAAATTTCCTAATTGACACGTCTGCTGCCAAAGATCTCTTTAAAGTTTAAAAAGAACAAGGATGTCACTCTAAGGACTAAAATTCTCCTGAGCCAAGGTATAGTATTTTCAGTCATTTCATATATATATATATTATATAATATATAAGGAAGATTAAGGATAAATTGATGCCTTTTAATTGAATTGGTACATTTTAGTATTAGCAAGAATATTTGAATATACCAATATTCAATTGTATGGACGAAAGAACAAATCTTTTTAGGACAAAGTATAACCAGAAAGTTCTTTAGAGGTAACTATGTTGAAACTCAGGTTTTTGTGCATACTATTAGGAAAGGCCACTCCTTTAAGATAGTTATCACGCTTACTTGATGGTGGTGTTGTGTGCCATTGAGTCAGCTGTTACTCATAGAGAATAGTTATGATCTCCACCCTATCCTGAGCCAATCTCACTGTCTCCAATACACCTGCCCGCATTACTCAAGTTAGTGTGTCAGTCCATTTCATCCAGGCTCTTTCTTTCTTGCACTAACCCTTTACACTTCCAAACATGCTGTACTTCTCCAAGGGTTTGTCCCTCCTGGCAACATGCCCAAAGTATGTGAGACAGAGCTTCAAGATCCTTGCCTCTAAGGAACAATTTGACTTCACCCTGTCTAGGACAGATATGTTTGTTCTCTTGGCAGTCTATGGTATGTTCAATACTCTTATCTAACATAGAACTCAAAGCTATTGATTCTTCTGTCATCCTTAGTCATTGTCTAGCTTTCTGAAATAGCAAGTAATTGCAAAGACCATGGCCTGGATCAGCCCCACCTTAGTCTCTAGACTGACGTTGTATCTCCTTAGCACTCTGGAGAGGTCCTTGATGGCAGATTTTCCTAGTGCAATTAGTCTTTTGATCCCCTGACTGCTGGTGTTAAAGAGTGTTGATTGTGGATCCCAGCAAGATGAAAGAAAGTATTACTTTCAAGGAACTGGCAAAAAATAAAGCCCCAGGAATTGATGGAATACCAATTGACATATTTCAACAGATGGATCTTTCCATGGCCATGCTTAAAAGGTTGTGCCAAGACACCTAGAGGACAGCTACCAGGACCAAATAACAGGAAGAGATCCATATTTCTTCTTATTCCCAAAAAAGTCATCCAAAAGAGTGTGCAAGCTATCGAACAATACATTATTATCACATGTAAGCAAAATCCTGCTGAAGACTATCTAAAACAGCTGGAATGGTAAATCAATAGAGAAATACCAGAAATACAATCTAGGTTTAGAAGAGATCATTGCACTAGGGACATCATTGCCAATATGAAATGTATCTTGGCTGAAAGCAAAGACTGCAAGAAGAATGTCTGTTTGTGTTTTATTGACTATGAAAAAGCATTTGACTATGTGGGTCACAACAAATTGTGGCTAATCTTGAGAAGAATGGGAATCTTAGAACACTAGATTGTGCTCATTGTGAAAATTATATTTAGATCAGAAAGAATTCTTAAGACAAGAACAAGAAAACATTGCATGATTCAAAAATCAAGAAAAGAGTACTTTAGAGATATGTCCTCTCCATACCTTTACAAACTATATGTGGAACAGATCATTACAGAGCCTGGACTTTATATGGAAAAATATGGCATCTTGATTGGTAGAAGACTCAACAACAACCGGTGTTACTCAGATGACACAACTTTGCTTGCTGATACTGAGGAGGCCCGGAATCATCTGATGCAGACGGCCAAGGACTGCAGTCTTCAATATGGATTGAGATTCAGCATCAAGAAAACAAGGGTCTTTACTTGTCTGTGCTGCCCAGGCCACAGGGCAGAGCACAGAGGTCCCCACACTTGTGCCCCCCACCCCAGGACACTCCCAGGATTTTTCTATAGGTTTGGAGAAGGCGGTGCCACAAGCAGGGGGGACCGTGATAATAAAGAGATTGGATCAAAAAAAAAAAAAGAAAGAAAGAAAACAAGGGTCTTAAACCACCAGGCCAACTGGCAGCACCCTGATGGAGATTGTTAGCAGTTTCAGCTTGCTTGATTCCAGATTGCTAGCAGGACAGTAAAAAGAGAAAGACTCTCAAAGGAATGACACAGTGGCTGCAAGGAAAACTGTGATTGTGAAGGTTACAAAGGATGCACCAGTGCTTCATTCTGTCGTGTGTCGTCATTAAGAGCTGAAATTAATCCATGGAACCTAAAAACCAATACCTTATCTCCATGCATTTTTTTAGATTTGCTTTGTAGCGCCTTTATTTTTTTTTTTTTTTTTAGGTTGTAGCGCCTTTATTTATAATGTCAGAAATATGAAGCAACCAAGGTGTCCTTTATAAAAGATGAATGGATGAAAAAAACCGATGACACCTTTATACAATAGAGTATCATTTAGTGAAAAAGTTAGTAAACTATCAAACCTAGCAAAGGCATATTTGTGTTGTTGTTGTTATGTACCATGCAGTCAACTATGACTCATAGCAACCCATATGAACAATAGCTCTGAATCCTGACTTATCTTGAGCCAATCTCACCCCACCTGCCCCCATTGCCATAGCCACTGTGCCAATTCATATGATTCAGGGTCTTCCCCTTCTATGCTGCCATTCTACCTTTCCAAGCACGATGTTCTTTTATAAGGACTGGTTTCACATGGAAACATGTCCAAAATATGTAAGACAGCTTCATAATCCATGCCTCTAAGAAGCAACCTGGTTTCACTATTTCCTGGACAGACCTGATTGTTCTCTTGACACACCATGGTGCATTCACTTCTCCTCTCTTGCACCACAACTCAAACACATCAATTCTTCTTCTGTCATCCTTAGTCATTGTGCAGCTGTCTCATGCATAGCCAGTAATTGCAAAGACTATGCCTGGATCAGGTGCAGCTTAGGCTCTAGTCAGATATCAATTCTCCTTAGCACTCTGGAGAGGTCCCCAATGGTACGCTTTCCCAAAGCAACTCATCTTTTGACTACTGGTACCAAGAATGCTGATTGTGGACCCAAGGAATATGAAATTAAACTCTTAAAAGTTTACTGCTAATTCAAAGGGTTCTGTCAGGATAAAGTATAACATGTGTGATTCTTACCATAAGATTTTCTTTAAAAAGCCGAACTGTAGAAACAGTGAAAAAGCCAAGAGATTTGCAGGAGAATAAAAGATCAATAGTGGGAGCACAGTGTATTTTTTAGGAAAGTTAAGATATTGAAACTCTAACAGCATACATAATATTAAGCATTTTTTTCCAAACTCATAGAACTGTGTACCACAAAAAGTAAACCTTATAAAAACTGTGGACTTCTATTAGTAACAGTGTGCCAATATTGATCTGTCAACTACAATAAATGTTTCACTAAAATGCAAGATGACAATAGGAGAATTGACATAAAAGAAGAAAGGGATATATGGAAACGCTCTGTACTTTATCCATATTTTTTCTGTAACCTTAAAACTGTTCTGAAGACAAAACAAAACACAACTTTCCTACTTTTCCTGAACTTAATGTCAGGACAACTCAGTTTCATAGTCAACACTGCAGATGGAATATTGCACAATAGAACTGGAGTGAACAATGAGCCCTAGATTGAGTATTTACTGATTTATAATACAATGCATAAAATGTTTTTCTTTTTAGCTAGTTGTCTAAGCTCCTCCTAGACCTCAAGAGGCTGGAGAGAATATCCCCTCCCCCATACCCCAATCACACTCCTTTCCTTGTATTCAATTGTATTTTCTTCATTTATCCCCTACGAATTGTGTGGAATGATAGCCAAAATAAACACAATGTATTAACATTTTCTTTCTTGTAAAATGCCACCAAGTGACAATGAGTTGAGAACATATGCGTTTATCATCAAGAGGAACAAAATAGAAAAGACAATAGTATATAGATTATTAAAAAATTCTGGTCAGTGGAAAGCTGATAATTGAGTAATAGTTGACCCATAAGAGCAAAATAAATTAAATGTGAATATTTAATGAAGGCTATCTTCTATAAAACTAAACCATATTTGTTTGAAGAACTCATAAAAGGTCTGACACTGGGACAAAGGTTAGAGATCACAAAATTGACTTTAAATTCCTTGTTTCTACCTTGTTCAAGCAAGCTACTAACAAGCTACCCTATTTGCCCTACTCAAAATTCTCCTACATAGTAAATCAGACTCTAAAGATTTGGAGATAGGTACAGTAGAAAGTTGAAGTGAGAAACAGAACTGAATCTGTATCTAATGAAAGCTTAGACAATGAAAATCTCAATTTTGTTATCCATTGCTACCTTTCTAGAACATCCAAGTAAACATACTTGAATGCAAAATACTAGAATAGTTATTATTATTAATAAATGAAGAATTTAATGAAATAGCATATGAGCCAGAGCCTATGGTGATGAAGGCAGAAGTTCAAGCTGCTTTGAAGGAAATAGCAAAAAATATAATATTATTATTAATAATTATTCTTAAAAAAACAAAACGAAAAACCACCAACCAAAAAACAAAGCAGTGTCTCAAGAACAGAAAATGCACAGAGAGATGATGGAAGAACCCAAGTGTATGTCACATCGCCTATCACGCAGAGAAGAGCACTAGTCAACAATTCTTCTCTCTGTCGTTATAGAAAATTCTAAAAGAGCTTTAAACAGCAAAGATTTTCAACTCTCAAGAATTCTTAAAAGGTAGAGAACAAAAGCACAAAAAATAAATGAATAAAAAATCAATAAGACCAAACCAAAAACCAATAAAGGGACAAAGACTGAAAATAATGTATAGTGAGAGGAATAGAAACACTATAAAAAGAAGATCGTAAAATTATTATATAATTGTTAAAATGAATTCTGGCAGTTCTCTGCTGATGGACTGTTCCAGTCTTTTTTGGATAATCTTCAGTAGATTCTTGCTTGCATGTGAAATCAATCACATTGTTCTGTAGTTTCCACACTCAGTTGGGTCGCCCTTCTTTGGGATGGGAACAAATATAGACCTCTTCCAGTCAGTTGGTCAAGTGGTTGTTCTCCAAATTTCTTGGCACAACTTAGTGAGCACATCCAGGGCAGCATTTGTTAGCTGAAACATGTCAATTGGTACGCCATCTGTTCCGGGGGCCTTATTTTTTGCTATTTCCTTCAAAGCAGCTTGAACTTCTGCCTTCATCACCATAGGCTCTGGCTCAAATGCTATTTTATTAAATTCTTCTGTATCTGCCAATTTCTTTCGATACAATGACTCAGTATATTCCTTCCATCTTCTTTTGATACCT
>NW_006399762.1:20582330-20587301 GCF_000299155.1 Elephantulus edwardii
CTGTGCAGCTCTGCAACTTCATCCTGGCCCATCCTCACCCTTCTGCCCCCAACCCTCACCTCCTTATGCCCCCCAATATGTTTTTCCCAATAAAAATATCTTAAAAAATTAAAAAAGAAGGAATAAATAAAATTAATGGAAGACAAACTGAACCTAATGTTGCAGAAAATAAATTGCAGAGACACAAAATTCTGAAATAAACTACAGGAAAAATACAGAGTCTCAATTTGTTTCGTCTCACATCTGACTATAAGGAGATCAAAGGAGAGGGGAGACAGAGTGAAGGAAAAGGAGGCCACAAATTAGAAAGTCACCAGGAAAGTGGCCAAGGGCTTGTTCACCACAATCTTTGTTGATTCAGAATGGATAGAGAGTTTTTTGAGGTCAGAAGGATGAAAAAGACTCATTAAATATATATGAAAATTTCTAGATTATTGGATGACAGGAACATTGCAGGAATTGTTCTAAGGAAAAAAAATAAGGTGGACTGTTGAAGGATATGGGAAAACTAGGTCTCTAGTTAGGATGCTCTGGTGACTTGGTGATAAGGGGTTCTACCACCAACCCAAAGACGATTATTGCTGTTGTTATGTGCTGTTGAGCCAGAACCAACCTGTAGCTGACTCTCCAGCAGGTTTTCATAGGCAGTAAATTGCCAGAGAGGAGATTGCCCATCCTTTTTCATGGAGCATTTGGTGGACGTGAACCACTTTCCCTTTGAATTGCAGCATAGCTTCTTCCCACTAGGTCACCAGAGTTCCCCTAATTTACACCATTCACAACTCTCAGCTGCTTAGTTTTGACTCAAGGTACATAACCACAGCACATGGGAGCTTTTTCATTAAGTTTTTGAATGCTAACCAAAATACCAATTGCTTGAAGGCACCAGCTCCAAAGGAGAAAAATAGATAGATGATTACCTATGAAGCAGTTGTACTCTGACGCTGTCCTAGATGTTGTTTGTTAGGTGCCATTGGGTCAAATACGGTACATAGTGAGTCTATAAAGAACAAATCTGAACCCTGTTCTATCCTGTGCCATCCTCTTCGTCTTTGACACACTTGAGCCCATTGCTGCAGACACTGTGTTAGTTTATCTAGTGGAAAGTCATCTTCTCTTTCACTGTCATTTCCAATCATGATAACTCTTCCCAATGAATAGCCTCTCTTAGCAACATGCCTTAAGTTTATGAGACAAGAAATTGTTATCTTTGCCTCCAAGAAGCATTCTGGTTGCACCTTCTCCATGATATGTCTGTTCTATGTGGTTTCTATGAATTCCAAAGGAGTCAGGAGGTTGGATATCTATGCACAGAAAGCTAAGTAAGCTAAAGAAAGTCAGAGTTTCCTGTAAGAATGTATAACTTATGAAAACAAATGAGTGGTCGCTATGATTTGGAATCAACCAGAAATCAGTCAAGGTGGTACGTCTATCTACAGACCTTGTCAATTTTGTCAGAAGGGAGGAAATTCCCAGTAAATCACGTTTAGCTGCTATTTGAGTTAGAAGGAGTAAGTTTCTAACGCAAATGACTAATGTATGTGTGTGTGTATGTATACATATATATAACGAAGTAAATAGATTTTAATTCTTTTGTTCTAACTCAAAAAGCATCAAGTTTTTCCTTTATTAAATCGATTTTTACAATAAACATTTCCTTTCAACTTATCTCAATGTGAAATATATACTTTAAGAAATTGCAATTGGATATGCAAACAAGCTCAATTTCAATTCATGCTGTAGTCATTGTTCTTATCCTAATACAGATAATTCACCTTTCAAATTCCAAGGAGGTGACTTAAAGTGAAATTAGCTCTTTAGTTGTTTCTATATTAAAGAAGAAGTTACAAATAGGCTTTATTTTTTAGTATGCTTTTTTATTGTTTAATGTGCTTTTAATAGCACTATAACAAGGTTTTAAAAAAGCCTGTGGTTAGGCAAGAATAAGAGTGATGATGATACAGTGAAAAAGGAAATACAACAGCAGAGGTGAAGAATGTTAGCAGAAAGGATTTTAACCTAGTTCATTGGCACTTCTCCGGCATTTTCTAAGAACTCACTTTTAGTGAGAGAACCAGATCATTGTGATTTTTCAAGCTCCTGTTTTTGAACACTGGAGACCACTAAAGAGGACTATAACGAGACATTTCAAATCTGAGTTACTCCTTATAGGGATGGTAAATTGCTTTCTTGGGAAAATATGTGAAACTGCTCCAATTTTGAATTAGGCTTCTTTTGCATTCAAAAGCTTTTTTTTTTTTTTACTGCCAGAAGTTAGCACATCTGTCTCATTTTCTTTTTCCATGCTATTTTAAATTATATTTTTCTCGGTACTTTGGCTATGTCATTGACTGTACAGTGGATATTTTGCGTTTTGTGCTCCAATTTCCAAAATCTTTATTCCATTTTTTTTCTTATGTGTTTTTCATACATATACAGTTCTTCAAAAAGTAGTGATTTTATTCATCATATACTACTATATTCATTGTTGTTGTTATTGTTATGTGCCATCTAGTCAACTATGACTCAGTGATCCTGTGAACATCCACTCTGCATCTTGCTCTATTTTGAACCATCCTCACTATTTCTCACCTGATCACATTGCCACATTCATTGTGTCAATCCATTTCATTCAGGGTCTTCTTCTTCCATGCTGACCTTCTACTCCTCCACGGATAATGTTCTCCAAGGACTGTTCTCTCCAGACAACATGAACAAAGCATGTGTTGCTCTTGTTGTTGTTATGTGCCGTCGAGTCGTTTGTGACTCATAGCGACCCTATGTACAACAGCCCTAAACCGTGCTCTATCCTGTGCCAATCTCATTGCCCTTGACACACCCATCCCGATTACCCCAGTCACTGAATCAATCCACCTCATAGAGGGTCTTCCCCTCCTGCGCTGTCCCTCCACTCTACCCAGCATGATGCCCCTCTATAAAGACCTGTCTCCCCTTACAACATGTCCAAAGTATGTCAGATGAAGCCCCAGGATCCTTGCCTCCAAGGAGCAGCCTGGTTTAACCCTCTCTAGGATGAATCTGTTTGTTTTCTTGGCAGTCCATGGTACATTCAATGCCCTTCTCCAGTACCACAGCTCAAAGGCATCAATTCTCCTGTCCTCCCTAGTCATTGTCCAACTCTCTGATGCATAACAAGTGATTGCAAAAACTATGGCCTGTATCAGGCGCACCTTAGTCTCCAGAGAGACACCGTTGCTCTTGAGTACTTTAGAGAGGTCCCTAACAGCAGACTTTCCCATCGCAATACATTTTTTTATTTCCCGGCTACTGGTGCCAAGAGTGTTGACCGTGGAGCTAAGGAAACTGAAGCTGTGAACAATCTCAATCTCTTCACCATCCATCCTGAGACAGCTTCAAAATCCTTTCACCCAAGGAATAACTTGATTTCATTCTCTTCAAGACAGACCTGTTTGTTTTGTTGGTGGTGAATGGTTTGTTCAATACTTCCCTCGAGCACCACAACCCAAAGGCATCCCTCCTTTTTCTGTCTTCCTTAGTCAGTCATTATCCAGCTTTAAGATACATAGCAAGCAATTGAGACAACCATGGCTTGGATCAGTCAGAACTCAATCTCTAGAATGATAACATCATTATTATCACTCTAGAGATATCCCTGCTAGTAGAAAAGAAGCTGTATTGCAGACCTGAAGGTGGGCAGTTTGAGGCCACCAGCTACTCCGTGGGAGAAGGATGGGCAATCTCGTCTTGTGTCATTAATTGCCTCTGAAAACCCTCCAGAGAGTCAGCTATGGGTCTGTTCCAACTCTACAGTACAAAACAACTTCCTAAAGCAGCTCCTCTTGACTTCCTGACTACTGGTGTCTAGAGTGTTGACTATGGATCCAAGTAATAGACACTGATTAATAACCTTAATCCTTTCTCCATCTGTCATGATACTGGGGAGCTCTAGTGGCAAGAAGCTGTGTTGCAATCCTTAAGGCACGCTGTTCTAGGCTACAAGCTGCTCTGCAGGAAAAGGATGGGCCATCTCCTCCCCTGTGATTAACTGCCTTTGAAAACTCTGTGGAAGGTTAGCTATGGGTATGTCCCGACTCTACAATACACAATAACAACATCATCATGCTGCTGCTGATAATTGGCCAGGTGATGAGATTCTTTGTTTTCTTGATGTTGAACTTCATATCAAAGACTATAGTCCTTGACCTTCTGCAGTAAGCACTTCAGGTCCTACTCAGTTTCAGCAAGAAAGGTTGCATCATCTGCATAACGTAAGTATGGAGAAAGCATAAATTGCTGATACATTCTTTTCTTTAGTTTGAACCAGGCAGTGTTCCTTTGATCTGTTTGTAAGACTGGTTCCTCATCTAAGTATAGGTTTTGAATGAACACTGTCAAATGTTCCGTGATATTTGCCAAAATTTGTTGTGATCCATATAGTCAAATGTGTTTGCATAGTTAATAAAACACAAATAGATATCCTTCTGGTACACTAAACTTTCAGCCAAGATACCTCTGACATTGACAATGATATCCCTAAGCTCTTTTCAAAATCCTTCTTTTATTTCTGGTCATTCTGTAGTATATTCCTTTTATACGTGCATGTAGAAGGCTATTCATTATATATCTTAATTAAAAATTATTTTCATGAATCTTGTTGTTGTCATTGTTATGCGACATCCAGTTGCTTGTGACCCATAGCGACCCTATATACAATATCTCTGACACACCTACCTTCATTACACCAGTCACTGAATCAATCCATTTCATCGAGGGTCTTCCTCTCTTGTGCTGTCCCTCTACCCTCCCAAGCATGAAGCACCTCTCCAAGGACTGGTCCCTTGCAACATGCTCAAAGTATGTCAGACTAAGCCTCAGAATCCTTGCCTCCAAGGAGCAGCCTGGTTTCACCTCCTCCAGGACAAACCTGTTTGTTCTCCTGGCAGTCCATGGTATATTCCAGAACCACATCTCAAAATCATCAATTATTTT
>NW_006399762.1:20587401-20588737 GCF_000299155.1 Elephantulus edwardii
GCCCTTTTGATTTTCTGACTCTAGCTCCTCGCAAATTTCATTGTAATATTTTGCTTTGTCATTCCGTGCTGCCTTTTGGAATCTTCTGTTCAGCTCTTTAGTGTCTTGGATTCTTCCTTGTGCTTTGGCATCTCTACGCTTCAGTGAAATCTTCAGAGTTTCTTCTGACATCCATTTTGGTCTTTTATTCCTCTTCTGTCTTTGTAATGACCGTTTGCACTCTTCCTGGATGATATGTTTAATATCTTCCCACAACTCATCTGGTCTTCGCTCATTAGTGTTCAAGGCCTCAATCCTGTTCCTTAGATGATTCTGAGATTCAGGTGGGATGAAATTAAAGTCATATTTTGGTTCCTGTAGATTTGGTTTCATTTTCCTCAGTTTCAGCTTGAACTTGCATATGAGTAGTTGATGGTCTGTTCCACAATCAACTCCTGGCCTAGTTCTCACAGCTGATACTGAGCTTCTCCATCAGTTTTTTCCGCAGATGTAATCGATCTGATTCCTATGCATACCATCAGGTGAAATCCATGCGTATAATCTGCGTTTATGTCTCTTAAAAAACGTATTTGCAATGAATAAGTCATTGATTGTGCAAAATGCAATCATTATATCTCCATCTTCATTTTTGTCACCAAGTCCATGTTTTCTAACTACTGATTTTCTTCCCTATTCCCAACTTTTGCATTACAGTCGCCCATCATTATCAATGGATCTTGATTGCATATTCAATCTGAAACAGTACATCAGCAGAGAACTGCCAGAAGTCCAGGCTGGGTTTAGAAGGGGTCGTGTTACTAGGGATATTGTAGCTGATGTTAGATGGATCTTAGCTGAAAGCAGAGAATACCAGAAGAATGTCTATCTGTCTTTCATTGATTATGCAAAGGCATTTGACTGCATGGATCATAACAAACTGTGGCTGACTCTGAGAAGAATGGGAATCCCAGAACACTTAATTGTGCTAATGCGAAATCTATACTTGGACCAAGAGGCAGTAGTCAGAACAGAGCAGGGCAACACTGCATGGTTCAAAATTGGAAAGGGTGTGCGCCAGGGATGTGTCCTATCTCCATACCTTTTCAACCTGTATGCAAAGCAGATTATCCGAGAGGCTGGGCTCTATGACCAGAAGCATGGCGTTAGGACTGGTGGAAGATCTGTCAACAATCTGAGTTATGCAGATGACACAACCCTGCTCGCTGAAACTGGGGAGGACCTCATGCACTTGCTACAGAGGGTCAAGGACTTCAGCCTTCAGTATGGACTGAGGCTCAATGTCAAGAAGACAAGAACGACAGCCTTTTTAACAAATGGTGTTGGCAAAATTGGAAAA
>NW_006399762.1:20588837-20591191 GCF_000299155.1 Elephantulus edwardii
CCTAGTCATTGTCCAGCTTCCTGACACATAGCAAAAAAGTTTGAAGACTATGGCCTGGATCAGGCGCACCTTAGTCTCCAGACTGACAATGCTGCTTTTGAGTACTCTGGAGAGGTCTCTGACAGCAGACTTTCTAAATGCAATTCATCTTTTGATTTCCTGCCTGCTAGTACCAAGAGTGTTGATTGTGGAGCCAAACAAACTAAATCTGTTAACAATCTCAATGTTTTCACCTTGTACCATGATGCTGAATCTGCAGATATGAAACTATTTTACTTTCTTGTTGTTATTAGGTTGTCTTCAAGCTGAGTATGACTCACAGTTAATTTATGAACAACAGACCTGTACCCTGTCCTATTCCTGTGCCATCTTCTACATCTCTGACACACTTGAGCACATTGTTGCAGGCACCATATCCATCCATCTCATTGGAAGTCTTCCTCTCTTTCTATGTCCCTCCATTTTTGCAAACATCATATCCCTTTTCAAGGAATAGACTTTCCTACAACCATGTCCAAAATATGAGAGATGAATTTATCATCCTTGCTTTCAAGGAGCACTCTGGTTGAATCTTTTCCAAGACAATATGTTCTTTGGACAGTCCATGGTATATTCAGTACTCTTTTCCAACATCACTACTGAAAAGCAACACTTCTATTCTCTCATTTTTATCCATTTTACAGCTTTCAGAAGCATAACAAGTGACCAAAAAATTGTTGCCTCAATCAGACATATCTTAGTTTTCAAACTGATATTATTTATCTTGAGTATTTTGGAGAGGTCCCGGACAGTGGACTTGCCAAAAAGTATATGTCTCATGGTACCAAAGGTGTTGATTGAAGATTCATGTATTATTATATCATTGACAGTTGCAATCCTTTTTTCCATTTGTCATGAAATTTCCTATTGGCCCAAAGGTAAAGACCTTCCCCCCCCCCTTGATGTTGTGATGTAATCCATATTGAAGGTTATAATCTTTGATCTTCTCCAGGAAAAATTTCAGGTGCTATTTACTTTTAGTAAGAAAAGTTGTGTCATCAGGATAACGTAGGTTGTTGATGCATCTTCCTCCAAAACTTATTCCACATTTTTTATTGCAAAGTTTATTTTTGTGAAATCTGTGCTCAGCACACAGATTGAATATGTATGCAGAAAGAAATACAATCAGGCTGCATACCCTTACTGGGTTTTTTTTTAATTGATTTTAATGAAAATTTACAGAGACTTTGGTTTTCCAGTCATTAATTGTTGCACTTTTTTCCCTGTCCACCTCTCCCTCCCACTCACTCTTCTCTTTGAAAAGTAAAGGAAAAATTCTTTGTTCCATTTGTACAACTGCTTCTTGGTCTAGGTGTAGATTTCATACAAACACAATTAAATATTCTGGGATTCTAGTTATCTCAGTGTTAGCCATGTATTAAAATGAGCCACACACTGTCAATAAACCCGAGACAGATATTCTTCTGGTATTGTCAGCCAGGATGTACCTTTTATCAGCAATGGCATCTTGGTACCATAGCCTCTTCTAAACGCAACTTGAACTTCTGCCAGTTCCCTCTCTATATATTATTCCAGCCATTTTGGGGTGATCTTCAGCAGTGTTTTGCTTATGTGGGATAGTAACGAAATTGTTTCATTTCCAAATTCCTTTGGATTGCCTATTTTATTAATGGAAACATATATGTATCTCTTCTGTTCAGTCAGCCAGGCAGCTGACCTCCAAATTTCCTGACATAGTCTGGTGAGCATATTAAAGATTGCATCTGTAAACTGAAATATATAAATTTGAAACTCATCTGTTCCTAAGCTGCAAGACTGAGAAATGCCATGGATAAAACCTTAAAAGAAATACACAGGAACGCTGTACCAAAATAATTGGTCAACACTCAAAAATGGCAAGAAGCTGTGCTGCAATCCCAAAGACACATGATTCAAATTCACTAGCTGCTTGCCGGGGGAAGGATGGGGAAACTTTTATGCCATTTACTTCCGCTGAAAATTCACTGGTGGGTCAGCTATGAATTGATTTTGATTCAAGGGCATATAACAACACCACCATATGAATTAGACCAATGGTAACAAAAGAAGAAGTTTAAACTCCATTGAAGACACTGGCAAAATATAAGACCCCAGGTATGAATGGGATACTGATTGACACAATTTAGCTAACATATACAACATGATTTTTTAATAACATTCATTCAGGAACCTCTTTGGATCAGAAGTTTAAGGTTATATCTTTTTTAAAAAGTCCAAAGTAATTCCTTCTGCATGGTTTTGCCGTCTACTGATGCCATATTATCAAGTTCATTTATGTGTTAGCCAGATAACAAGGATACATTTTATCATTTTGT
>NW_006399762.1:20591501-20592223 GCF_000299155.1 Elephantulus edwardii
TCTAAAGGGTCCCTTTGGCAATAGGAAACACGTAGACGGTTGTGGAGATAGATTTATTATTTAATACTCAAAATTTTATTTATTCTGAATACTCATTCAGAACAGAAATATCCTTACTTTGAAGTATATTTATGTGTGTGTGCATGTATATTGTTGTGAGGTGCTGTTGAGTCAAACGTGACACACAGTGACACTGTGAACAGTGTATTTAAATGAAGCTTATCTAGTCTGTGCTCTCCTCATACTTCCTGACATACTAGAGCCCACCACGACAGTCACTGTATCAATCCACCTGGTTGAGGGTCTTCCTCTCTTTCGCTCACCCTCTATCTTTCTGAGCATTATGCCCTCCTCTAAGGAATAGCCCTTCTAGCAACATGGCTGAAGTATGTGAGGTGAAGCTTTATCATTGTCTCCAAAGAGCACTCCAGCTACATCTTCTCTAAGACATATTTGTTTGTCCTTTTGGCAGTTCATGGGATGTTTATGTGCATGCCTGTATGTGTATACCCCAGAATAACACGTCCCCCCCTCCTTTCCCATTACAGTTTTTTTCTGTACCTTGGGAAAAATATTTTAGGTTATCAATTTGAAAAATTACAAAGGATTATTTACTAGCATTATTTTATAAATTTGATCTACTTGGTTAAGGTCAACAATGTTAACAGTCCACATATAACTTTGGGAGTCACTTGTTGTTTTTCTTGTTGTTAGGTGCTGTC
>NW_006399762.1:20594768-20603768 GCF_000299155.1 Elephantulus edwardii
TTCAGTGACTGGGATAATTGGGATGGGAGTGTCAGAGACAGTCCGAATGGCACAGGACAGAGTGGAGGTTAGGGCTGTTGTACACAGGGTCGCTATGAATCGCAGGCGACTCAATGGCACATAACGACAACAACATCTGTTTGTTCTTCTGGCAGTCCAAGGGATATTCAGTTCTTGTCTACAACACCACATCTCAAGGACATTAATTCTTCTGTCATCCTTATTAAATTTTCACCTCTCCGATGTGTAGCAAGTCACTGAAAAGAACATGGCCTGAGTTAGGTGCACCTTATTCTTCAACCTGACACCATTGCTCTTCAGTATTTTGGAAAGATAACTGACAGCATACTTGTCCATTACAATATGTATCCTCCTCTTCTGATTGGATGAAATCATTGACAGTCTTAATCCTTTCTCCATCTGTCATAATGTTGCCTAGTTGCCCATTGATGAAGAGTTTTCTCTTCTTGATATTGAGATACAGTAATTATGCAAGGTTGAGAAACAAAGGAAGGAAAACCAAAGCCCAAATTCAATGCATTTGAGTCATTTTCAATTTATAATAACTCTCCATTGACTTACTGAGATTCTCAATTTTAGTGAGAGAAAAGAGCTCATTTTTCTCCCCCAGAGTGCTTGGTGGATATGAATCACCAAACTTTAATTAGCAATGCAACTAATCATGCACTATTTTTACTGTTTTTACATACTATTGAGTTGGAACCGACTCATAGCTGACCCTCTAGCAAGTTTTCAGAGACAATACGTTGCATGGGATGAGATTATCCATCTTTCTCCTGTGCAGCATCTGATGGGTTCCATATTCTTTAATGAAGGACACTTGCTTCAGAAATTAAAGTTTAATATTCTGTGGTTTAAATACAATTTTCTTTCTCTAATAAAGTCTTAATGGTAATTATTTCTACCTCAAAAGGGAATATATAGAATTAAGTAGTTTGGTAGAGTCTTTGGTATAAATTTTGGAAAATTCTACACTAAATAAAGGAAGAAGTCATTGCTCAATACTGAAACACAGCACTAGTTATTTTTAATTAAATTTAGAACCTATATTAATTTTAGAACTGTGTTGTACTACTTAAAGACAACAGTTGTTAAGTTTTGTTAGAACCTTTGCAATCTACATATTTTGTTTGGAGATTCCCTTCTCAGTAAATTTAAGGGTAAACTCCAAATAAGTGATGTCAAAACATTACCAGTATAAAATCATTGATCTATTGTATAAAACTCTCAAAGTGTCTTCTAAAACCATTTGCAACTATTCCATGTTCCAGAAATACAAGAGAAATTAAAAAAATATACATGAGAGATAAAAACCTTGGGGAGCTCTGGTGGCCTAGTGGCAAGGAACTGCAACTACAATCCCAGAGGTGCACGGTTCGAATACACCAGATGCTCTGCTGGGGAAGGAGGGACAATCTCCTCCTGTACCAGTCAGATCTGATTTGATGGTACACTTACACAAAAATAATAAAATAAAAAAAAATAAAACATCAAAAACCTATTTTTATAAAACAATTGTAAAACAATGTGTCATGTTAGCCTAAAAGTTTGTCTTTTTTATGTCATTTAGTCTTTCAGGTACATGGTCTTGCAAATTAATATGGTCTTGTGAATCACCATCATCTATGGACTAAGAGAAGAGAAGTAGCGTTTCATATACTGAGCAGCAAGACTTGTGACAAGACTTGAGGCGAGCAAGGCTTGTGGTGGCAAGACCATGGTAAGAGCAAGAGCGTAGAGAGACTGGCATTGCTGTGGACAAACAGTGGCAAGGTATGACGTGAGGTTTCTTGTATTTGTTTTGGCCACAGTTAAGTTTTGGCTCTT
Organism: Elephantulus edwardii; assembly: GCF_000299155.1. NCBI lineage: Eukaryota > Metazoa > Chordata > Mammalia > Macroscelidea > Macroscelididae > Elephantulus > Elephantulus edwardii. The sequence goes on from NW_006399762.1 coordinate 20,596,617, forward strand.
CTTTCTGGGTGTCTGAAGGAGAAGTTGATGTGTAATTGCTCTGAGGTAAACATTGCTGAATGATTTGGTTACAACTACTCTAAAGCTAACTTTGAATTATTTGGATTTGATTGCTGGACTGAACCCAGAAGCTGGATTTATTGAGGATTTGTGCCTTGGAACTGCTGGGCTGAAGCCTGGCTTTGTATTGGGTGATATTCTTTGCCTCCCCATTCACTTCCCTAATAAATTCCATTGTTAGTACCATAACTGTGAGTCTGTGAGTCATAAGTGAATAAAATGAACCCCTTGCTGTTGGTGTGGCTCTAGAGGCACCATGTGGCTGAGCTATGGGATCTTTATCTACTTTCTATTCCAGGGCAGTGAAAGGCTATTCTATTCTTACTCCCTCTGGCCCTTTCTGAAAGATGCCCATAGTCCTATGTCCCTATCTCTCCTCTTCTTCTCTTTAGATAGAATGTAAAAGAAGCATCTGCAGATCTATGTACAATAGCTCAATTTTTCGGTTACCCGTAGTGACAGTTACTTCTGGTCCCTAGAACATTGCACTGTATAACTCAAAGACAATGCTCTCTGGCTATCCAAATCTTACAGCAACTCGAGAGGAGAAAGATGAGTAGTCTCTTATACTATTTACAGTTGTCAAAATACACTATGAGCAAATTCTGATTTTACTGAAATGAAATTTTTGGGTTTTTAGTTTTTAATTTTTTTTTCAATATGAGGATGGATGAACACATGATGCTATAATTATACATTGGAAATCTATTAATAATTTAAATGGAACAAATAACTGATGACATGAAACATGGCAGTCAAAACTCAAATATACTGAATATAGTCTTACACAAAGGACTGAGTAGTATAGAAATAATTATGATGTAAAGATGCTGAAAACACTAATACTCTTTTTTTGTGGAGATATCAGAAGAGTAGGTGATTCAAGATAGGAAATGATAGACTTGGAAGGAGAACAAAAGGAAAATTTTGGATAAGTGATGATGATATTCTATAATTAAATGGTCTTGTTTGATTATGTATTTTAGTTTTCCAAATTCGCATGACTGTTGTTGTTAGGTGGCGTCCGGTTGAAAATGACTCATAGTAACCCTATGAACAATAACATATCTGAACCCTGCTCTATTCTGTGCCCTCCTCAAAATCTCCAAAACCCTTATGCCCATTCTTGCAGTCACTGTGTCAATCCACCTGACTGAGCATTTTCCTCTCTTTTCCACCCCTCCCAAACTTGATGTCACTCCTCACATATTAACCTCTTCGAGCAACATGCCCAAAGTATGTAAGACAAAACTTCATCATCTTTGCCTCCAAAAGCAGTGGGGGAACTTACTCTAACACATATCTGTTTGTTCTTTGGCAGTCCATAGGATGTTCAGCACTCTTCTACAGCACAATTCAAAGGCAACAATTCTCCTGTTATCCTTGATCATTATCCACCTTTCAGATGCATAGCAAGTGACCAAGAAAGACTAAAAGGCATACTTCCATCCTCAAACTGACATTATTGCTCCTTCAATAATTTGGAGAGGTACCTGACTAAAGACTCCCAGTGTAATAAGTCTCCTGATCTCCTAACCATTAGCAGTGAATGCATTGATTATGAATGCAAGTAAGATGACGTTATTGACATTTTCAATCTTTTCCTCATCTATCCTGTTGTTGCTTATTGGTCAAGTGGATATGATTTTTGTTTTATTAACATTGAGATACAATCCATACAAAGGCTCCAGGCTTTGATTTTCGGCAGCAAGTGCTTCATGTTCTCAATGCTGTGGGCTTAAGGTGGACTGGGTTCTGCAGCAGAGGGAAATATTTTAAACACCGCATCCATCATCTTACCCAGGTACGAGTCCTCACCTCACAATACAAGCCTGACTTTCTGAAAATTCACGTGATTGAGATGGGATATTCTGTTGTATGCACATTTTAGAAAAAAAATGTAATAAGGATTGGAATTGATTACTTATATTAATAATTAAATATATAATGGAACATTAAAGTAATATGCAATTTGTCTTTCAATAAAAAAGATGATTGATAGATGAGTAAAGGAAGACTACAATGTGTAGTACAGTGTAATAAAGGCATTTATGTGATGTTATATTGGTGCTCACCGTAAAAATCTTTTCACTTTTAAGATTTTTATGACATTAGATGTTAGGATATTGTGTAAAAAATTTATTAATTACTGAACAGAAAACATCAATTCTTCTGTCATTCTGTCATTGTCCAACTCTCAGCTGAATAGTAGGTCATTGAAAATATTACAGTTTGTATCAGCCAAATATGAGTCTTTAAACAGTCATTATTGTTTTTCAGGACTTTGCAAATGTCCCTGACAGCAGACTTTCCCAGTACTATCCATCTGCAGATCTCCTGACTGTTGGTACCAAGGTTGTTGATAGTGGATTCAAGCAAGATAAAATTGTTGATAATTTCAAATTCGTCTTCATCCAGTATGTTGTTGTCAATTGGCCCAGAGGTGAGGATTTTTGTTTTCTTAAGGTTGAAATGGAATCCATGTTGAAGTCAGCATTCCTTTATCCTCTGCAGCAAGTTCCTCAAGTTCTCTTCACTTTCAGCAACTATGTCAGTGTTTTCTGTGTAGCACAGGTTGTTGATGAGTCTTTATCCAATCCTAACGCCACATTTTCCTTAATAAAGTTCAGCTTCTTTAATTATTTTCTAACCATAGAGCTTGATTAAGTATGGAGAAAGAATGCAGCCCCTGACACACCTTTCCCAATTACATACCATGCATTGTCCCTTGTTCTGTTCAGACAGTAAGTAGTTTCTTGATCTAGGTATGTTGTTGTTATGTGCCGTCGAGTCACCTGCGACTCATAGCGACCCTATGTACAACAGCCCTAAACTCTGCTCTGTTCTGTGCCAAACGCACTGCCTCTGACACTCCCATCCCGATTACCCCAGTCACTGAATCAATCCACCTCATAGAGGGCCTTCCTCTCCTGCGCTGTTCCTCCACCCTCCCAAGCATGATGTCCCTCTCTAAGGACTGGTCTCTCCTCACAACATGCCCAAAGTATGTTAGATGGAGCCTCAGAATCCTTGCCTCCAAGGAGCCACCTGGGTTAACCGTTTCCAGGACAAATCTGTTTGTTTTCCTAGCAGTCCATGGTATTCTCAATACTATTCTCCAGCACCACAGCTCAAAGGCATCAATTCTCCTTCTATCCTCCTTGGTCATTGTCCAACTCTCTGATGCGTAACAGGTGATCGCAAAGACCATGGCCTGTATCAGACACATCTTGGTCTCCAAAGAGACACCATTGCTCTTCAGTACTTTGGAGAGGTCCCTAACAGCAGACTTTCCCATGGCAATGTGCCTTTTAATTTCCTGGCTGCTGGTGCCAAGACGGTTGACTATGGAGCCAAGCAAACTAAAGCTGTGTACAATCTCAATCTCTTCACCATCCATCCTGATGCTGCCAATTGGTCCAGTGGTGAGAATCTTGGTCTTCTTGACATTGAGCCTCAAACCATATTGTAGGCTGCAGTCCTTGACACTCTGCAGCAGGTGCTTCAGGTCCTTTTCAGTTTCAGCAAGCAGGGTTGTGTCATCCGCATAACGCAGGTTGTTGATAAATCGTCCACCAATTTTGACCCCACATTTCTCCTCAGAGAGCCCAGCCTCCCAATCTGTTCTGCATATAGGTTGAAAAGGTATGGAGATAGGATGCATCCCTGGGGTACGCCCTTCCCAATTTTGAGCCATGCAGTGTTCCCTTGCTCTGTTCTGACGACTGCCTCCTGGTCCAAGTATAAGTTTCGCATTAGAACTATCAAGTGTTCTGGGAATTCCCATTCTTCTCAGAGTCAGCCATAGTTTGTTATGACCTACACAGTCAAATGCCTTTGCACAGTCAATGAAGCACAGATAGACATTTCTCTGGTATTCCCTGTTTTCAGCCAAGATCCATCTAACATCAGCTACAATATCTCTAGTACCACGACCCCTTCGGAACATTCGTTCCAGCAAGCCACACAGAGGAAGGGGTAGGCATCTGAGAAGCTGAAGGCTGGGCAGCTTATAGACCCCTCCCATCTCCCTAGGTAATCCAAGAAGAAAAAAACCGCAAGACATTCATTCTGGCAGGCTGCACAGAGGAAGGGGTAGGCATCTGACAAGCTGAAGGCTGGGCAGCTTAGAGACTTTAAGTGTAGGTATTCTAATAAACATCTTTAGAGCAGAATAGGTCACTTTTTGTGTTTTATTATGTAGGTTACTTTCAAAACCTTTTTTAAATCTTTTGACTATTTAACTCACTGTTAAGAATCTATGCATATCTTTCTAACAGTATCCTTTTGTTGTTTTTATGTTTCTATTGCTCTTCTACGAGGGTTCAAAATGTCTTTGGTTCAAGTCTACCAAATTACTCCTCTTTCATTTTCTCCCTTTCCTATTTATTTTTCTTTTCTTTACCTAAAAGTCTTTGACCTCTGTTCTGGGTTTTGTTTTTTGTTTTTTTTTTCCTGAAAGAATGAGTTAATTATTCTAATTTAAAAGTCAATACATTTTCTTTAAAGGGGTGTTACTATTTTAACTCTTTGTCTATCTTTAACTATCCTTGAGTGAAATAACTGAATATATAATGTAATAGAATTCTATAGTGTTAACCACTTTGCAGAATATTGACCAATCTGGGAATTGGATAGTATTCAAGTAATTTTTTTTCTTTAAAATTGGTTAAAATAAAAGGAATGCTGTGACTTTGGAGGCTGACTGGTAAACCCTGCAATCCTAAAAGCAGGTGGTTCAAATCCACCAGCTGCTCTGCAGGAAAAGGATGATCAATCTCCTTCCACATGACTATTGCTTCTGGGTTGGGTCTAACTCAATGACATACAACAACAACACAGTATTTCTTTTGCATTCTGTAAGGAATATTTTTAAATTATTAAAACACAATGGAATTTTAATGCATTTTAAATATTTTAATTGAAAGGTTAAATTTAAATTTTGATAAGAAAAATTGAAGTATATTCAAGATGTATAAATTATACATTGAAAAATAGATCTTGATACAAATATCTCAATAATATGTCAGCAAGATTTTCCAAAGATGTTTAATGCAAAAGAACGGTCTTACATTTTCCCAGCCAAGTGATTCTAATACGAAATGTTGTAATGGATTTCACCTGGAAAAAATCATACAACGTGTTACTACACTAGAAAACAGAATGCAGGTTGACATACGTAATGACACCCATCAAAACACTGGAGGAAACTGGAAACAGATACTGTGTTGGGGAGTAATGGCTGTTCTGATGTTATATGGTGTGATTTGAAGAGGTTACCTAAAATGGGATGTGTAGCTCTTTGCCTCAGGATCATGACTGCCATAGTCATGATTTATATAAACATGTGGTGTTCTACGTGGCTCTCCCTCCATAAAAATCATCGTTAGCCAGCTGGGTGATGTTAACTAAGACCTAATCACAACCATCTGGTTATTTTACATACATGGACTTTTATATCCAGTGCTTTCTTAAGTGAACTATCTCTCTATATTATTTTACATTTCTTTATTTTTTTTTTCTTAAAAAGATAGTACAGGAAGGATGCTTCATTTCCTTATTTTTGGGCTCAAATGCTTTTTGTCGGTTAATTTCTTAGACTGATGTTTAGAGTTTGGCTAATTTTTTTTTCTGCATAGAACACATGAGCCTTTCCTTTATAATATATGAGAAGTTGTGAGATTTTCTATGCAGTTTAACAATAGGTCCCACAATGTAGTTATACAATATTATGTTAGAAGAGTTATCACTATTATCAGTTTTACATATTTTTAAAAAATGCAACTTAAATATAATATAAACATTTTGATATTTAATTTATGAATGAAAGCTAACTGCTCAAGACTAAAGCTTATTCCTTTCCATATGGCTTGCAAATTAATATAAGGAAGATAAAAATCCAAAAAAATGGACCAGTAGATGACATCATAATAATATAGAAAATAGTCAAGTTATATTAAAGGCTTCATTTTAGCTGGCCCCACATTGAATGCCTATGGAAAAAATGCAGTGAAGAAATCAAAGGTCATATTCCATTGGAAAAACTGAAGGGAAAATAAAAAACAAACCCAAAATTCCTTACAAACAAAAAACACCCCAAACCAAAATAAACAAACAAACCAAAAAAGCTGAAAACAAATTCCTCTTTCTTTAAAGATAATAATAATTAGATCACTTTGAAAACCAAGTTTTACCTAATACAAAAGTGAAACCTGAACCATAAATAAGGAAGAGACAAGAAAAAGTGATGTCTTCGAACTGTGGTTTTGGAGGATATTCATTGTACAGGGACCACTACAAAATACAACAAATTTGTCTTGGGAAAAGTACATCCAGAATACTTCTTGGTAAGGGAGCATGGTGAGACTTGGCTTCACATGCTTTGGACATGTTATGAAGAGGGACCACACACTTGCTAGCTTTCCGCTATTGAGTCAGTTCAAACTCATATTAATCCACCACCAAGTATATCATCATTGTAGGGGATGACTCATAATTCTCCTGAGGAGGCATTGATGGATTTGAACGACTTGTGACCACTAGACTTTGAGATAGAACTAAAATTCACTACAGACTGTGCCTTCATGTTTCCCTCAAGAGAGTTTAGTTCCTGGAAAAGGTCATCTCAGTAAAGTAGAGCATTCAGAGACAAAGGAAAGGACCCTCAGTGAGATGTCCTCACAATGATGGCAACAACAGGCTCAAAGATAGCAAACATGGTGACAATAGTACAGGACAAGACAATGTTTCATTTTGTTGTACATGGATTCTGTATGAATTGAAGGGATTGGAGAGCATCTAACAACAGTTACAACGAAGACATTGGAAAAAAATAAGGTTCCAGGAACTCATGGAATACCAATTGACATGTTCCAACAAACAGCTCCAAGAAGTCTGTGAGAAAACTGTTAGGCCAACTGACCAGATGAGATCCATAGTGGTTCCCATTCCCAAAATAGATAATCCGAAAGAATGTGGAAATTATTAAACAATATAATTAATATCACTTGCAAGCAATATCTTGCTGATGATTATTAAAAAAATAGAACAATATATTATTGCGGCTTTGTTCACAATAGCAAGGAGTTGGAG
>NW_006399762.1:20604058-20605285 GCF_000299155.1 Elephantulus edwardii
CCTGGGGGAGGGTTTGTAAAACAATGAAAGAATTTGTCTTTTATTTTCCCAAGAGGGTAGTGTATTAGGACGAATGGTTGGGAGGGGAGAAGAGTACAACAATGAATGAATGGAAACCAAAAGTCTCTGTAAATTTTCATTGAAATTAATAATAAATTTAAAAAAATAGAACAATATGTCAACAGAGAACTACCAGAGATTCAAGGTGGATTTAAAAGAGTTTAGGGTATCAGGTATATTACTACTGATGTCATATGGATCTTAACTAAAAGCAGAGAACACGAAAATATGTTTATCTGTGTTTTGTTGAACATAGAAAGGTATTTGATGTGTGGGTCATAATGACTTTTGATTGACATTGGTAAGAATGGGAATTCTAGATTACTTAATTGTGAACATGCAATACTCATACCTAGATCAAGAAGTGGTTGACTTAACAGAGTGAAGGAATACTGTGTAGTTTAAAAATCAAGAAATATATGTGTTAGGGCTGTATCCTTTCTCCATACTGATTCAATTTGTATATTAAACAAATAATTTGAGAATCTGGACTTTATGAAGAAGAATATGGCATCAGGATTGAAGAAAGACTTATCAAAAACCTGTGTTATGGAAATTACAAAACCTTGCTTGCTGAAAAGAATGGTAGAGTTGAAATGCTTACTGCAGAGAGTCAAAAGCCTTCAATACGGATTATATATCAACATCAAGGAAAAAATCCTTACACTGTACCAATAGACAACATCATGATAGATGGAGAAAAGATTAGACTTGAAAACTAGTTCCTTTTACATAGTAACTGGAGGGGGGAAAAAAGAAATCAAAAGGGGTGAAGAACAATAAGGTCAATTAAAAAAAGATAAAATGTACCTGATCTAAATCATTGTCATTTGTGTTACTTGCTATGCATCTGAATGTTGGACAATGACTAAGGATGACAGAATAAGACACATTTTAGTCATGATTTTGGAGACAAGTAATGAATAACCCAAGAATTGTCAAAGAACAAACAAGTCTGTCTTAGAGAAAATGTGACCGACTATGATGCTCCTTGCAGGCAAGGTTGCAAAACTTCATCTCACAATAATATAAGTATGGTATTCTGAGAGGTTGTTGTTGTTTTGTTGTTATGTGCCGTCGAGTCGTTCCGACTCATAGCGACCCTATGCACAACAGCCCTAAACCCGGCTCTATCCTGCGCCAACCGCACCGCCTCTGACACACCCA
>NW_006399762.1:20608785-20638724 GCF_000299155.1 Elephantulus edwardii
CTTGCAACATGTCCAAAGTGTGTCAGATGAAGCTTCAGAATCCTTGTCTCCAAGGAGCAGCCTGGCTTCACCCTCTCCAGCACAAACTTGTTTTTTCTCCTAGCAGTCCATGGTATATTCAATACGCTTCTCCAGCACCACAACTCAAAGGCATCCACTCTCCTTCTATCATCCCTAGTCATAGTTCAGCTCTCTAATGCACAGAAAGTAATTACAAAGACCATGGCCTGTATCAGGCATACCTTAAGTCTCCAAACTGACATTGTTGTTCTTCAGTACTTTGGAGAGGTCCCTGACAGCAGACTTAACCAATGCAATTTGTCTTTTAATTTTCTGGCTGCTGGACTGGACATGCTGCAGTTTTGAATCATGCAGTGTTTCCTTGCTCTGTTTTGATGACTGCCTCCTGGTCCAAGTATAGGTTTCATATAAGTACAATCAAGTATTTTGAGATTGCCATTCTTCTTAGAGTTAGCCAGTTTGTGGTGATCCACACAGTCAAATGCCTTTGCATAGTCAATGAAACATAGATAGACATTCCTCTGGTACTTTATGCTTTCAGCCAAGATCCATCTGATATTAGTTATAATATCTACAATCACAGTCTTTTAAATCCAGCCTGCACGTCAGGCAGTTCTCTGCTGATGTGCTGTTCCAGCCATTTTGGGATAATCATCAGCAGAATCTTGCTAGTATGTGATATCAATGATACTGTTCAAAAATTTCCACACTTTGTCAGATCACCTTTCTTTGGAATGGGAACAAATACAGATCTCTTCCCGTCAGTTGGCCAGGTGGTTGTTCTCTAGATTTTTTGGCACATGCACATAAGGGGATAAGTCAGCTTTTAATTTAGGCTACATAATCTCCCTTATCCACAAATGACAAGGTTCTTCCTCAGAAATAGCTTGATATGATCCCCCTATGTGGTCTTCTACTGGTTCCCTGTGTCTCTGTCCTTTTCAATTAATTATTAAATTTTTACACAGAATTTGTCACTAATAGAAGCAATACCTAAACTATTGATCTTGTACCTTCTGACACCAGAGTATTATAATGTACTATATCTGGCTGGTAATGAAAAAAGTGTTCTAAATTTTAACTTTATAGCTAGATTTTAAATATATTGAGGAACAAGCTATTTTGTATTAAATTCCCTGCAGCAAGTGCCTGTATCAAAACACTTGGGGTATAGTTCTAATGCATAAATGTATTTACCTTCCCAGTTTTTGTTATGGTTAACTTTAAGTTGGCTCTGACTCAGTGACCCTAGATAATACAACTGAAGGAAATGCTGCCTGATTCCGCACCATCTTTACAGTTTCTGTTGTTCTCAAGTCAATTGTTGCAACTATGTCAGAAATCAAACTGCTCGAAAATGTCTTTTTTTTTTTTCAATGACTCTGTAATTTACGAAGAATGCTACCTAGACTCTGTAATTCAATGATAACATGCCTAAAGCAAGTGAGACAAAGTTTTAACCTCCTTCATTTTAAGGAACATGTTGGCTGCATTGCTGGCAGCAAGATAGTTTGTTCTTTTGGAATTCCATGTATTACTCAATATGCTCCACCAACATCACAATTCAAAGACCATAGTTCCTCTTCATTCTTTCTTATTCATTATAAATATGAAGCAAATGAAAATGTCATGGTTTGAGTTAGGAGCACCTTAGTCTTTAAAGAGATATCCTTCCTCTTTAGCACTTTAAAGGGGTCCTTAGCAGTAGATTTGCTCACAACAATACATCATTGATTTATCTTTTTTTAAAATTTTATTTTATTAATTTTAATGAACATTTACAGAGATTTTGGATTTCCAGTCATTCATTATCGCACTTTTCTCCCTGCCCACTCCCCTCGCCCCCAGTTCACTCCTCTCTTTGAAAAATAAAAGAAAAATTCCTTTATTAGTATACAATTCCCCATACCACCCCCACCCCAAGTACACTCCATTATGCAACCTTAATTCTGGATTTTTGTGATAACCATAATACCCTATAATATATCACTTTTAAACTGCTCTGTCCCTCATATGTTTCAATGTGGTATACATAATTTATCCAGTTTTTCTCAGTCTTATCCCAACCCTGATGTCAGTCCCATTCTACAACAGTGGCACTATGCAGTATTTGTCTTTTTGTGACTGCAATATTTCACTCAGCATAATATCCTCCAGTGTCACACATTTTGAATAACATTGCATTAGTTCCTTGTTTTTCAAAGCAGCTTAATATTCCATTGTGTGAATATACCACAGCTTCTCTATCCATTCGTTTGTTGATGGGCACTTAGGTTATTTCCAATTCCTTGCTATTGTGAACAAAGCTGCAATAAACATGGGTGTGCATATATCTGCTTGGGTGGCATTTATGGTCTCTGAGGTATATTCCCAGTATTGGAATTGCTGGGTCAAAGGGTATCTCTATATGCAACTTTTGAGAAAGCACCATATCTCCTTCCACAGTGGTTGCACCATTTTGCACTCCAACCAACAATGAATAAGGGTTCCAGTTTCTCCACAATCTCACCAGCATTTGTTGCTTGTTGTTCTGTTAAATTTTGCTTTTCTTACTGGGGTGGGAGGATATCTCATAGTTGTTTTGATTTGCATCTCTCTTAGAACTAGAGATTTTGAACATTTCTTTATGTGCTTGTTGGCCATCTGAATGTCTTCTTTGGTGAAGTGTCTGTTCATATCCTGTGCCCGTTTTTCAATTGGATTATTTACCTTCATCTTGTTGTGGTGATAAAGTATTTTATAAATTCTAGATATAAGTCCCTTATCTGACATGTCATTACCAAATACTTTTTCCCAGTCTGTGGCTCCCTTTTACCCTGTAGGAGAATGGATGTGCATACATGATTTGATTCTTAGAAGGTCCCATTCATCTATTTTATCTTCTCCTAGTCGAAGATTTTTCAGTATACTTGGAACACTGTTTATGTGGTGGATTAGGACTACTAGAGTTCTTCCAAGCTTTTCTTTAATGAAGTTTATTACAGTCCTTGGTTTTAGTCCTAGGTCCATGATCCACCTTGAGTTGGTTGATAATTGTTTCCATGGGTGTTGACTTCGGGTTCAAGTGAAATGAAATTCTTGACATCAGTTTTTTTTCCCATCTATCATTTCTGCTTTTTGGTCCAGTTGTGAAGATTTTAGTTTTCTTATATTGGAAGCATAACCCATTCTGAAATCTATACTCTTTGTTCTTCAGTATGGTGTGTTCTGTGTTCTGTTATAAACAAGGTTGCATAATATACACAATGCTGATTCTTGATGAGTCTTTCTCTATTCCCCATTGTATGTTTTCACCATATAATGGGCATTTCAGATCATTTTCTCCTTGTATAGACTGACTAGATAAGGTGATGAGATACAACCCTAACACGTACACTTTTTCTGATATAAAATCATGCTCCATTCTAATTTTCTGTTTGATTGCTTCTTAGTCCATGCAAGGTTTTTCCTACACACAAGAAAATGTCCTAAAATTCCCATTCTTATCAGTTCTGTTCATAACTTATTATGATCCAAACAACTTAACTTTATAACATAAGCAACAATATCCTTCATCCTTGTCTTCTGAATCCTGTTTAAATTTCTGGAAGTTTCTTGAGAATGTGCTGCTCTAGAGACTTTTTAAATTGTCTTAAGCATTTAACAAAATTTTACTTGCGTATTATATTACTATCCAATAGCTCCCCTATTCTGATGAATCATCTTAATTTTGTAAAGGACATAAGTATTAATCTCTTCCAATTAATTGGCAAGGTAACTGTCTTGCCTGGTTGTAAATTTCTTAGCATATATGAGTAAGCACATCCTGAACATCATTCATTTGCATAATTACCCCAATTGCTATTCTGTAAATTCATGGAGTCTGATTTTTGTTAACACCTTCAGTTTCTCTTTTACTCCTTACCCCTTTGGTTCTGGATCATATGTTGTTTCCTGAAATGAAATTTCCATAGTTAACTGGTTATTTTTGGTAAAGCTACTTCAAACTAGCTGTTTGAGCTTTGAGTTTTTTCCACTAAAGTTATGTTCAATTTCCATAATCATATTAGACCATGGTAATAACTACACTTAATTAAACAAATGATTATTATATATTAAAATTGAGTTTAATATTTTTAAGCAATAGAGCGACCTCCACTTCCTAAATAACATGCCTCCAGAAATTCTATGAACTTTGATAAATGTCACTAATTGTAGAGGGTCTTCAAGGCCTTTTGTTCATAGAGTTGCTATGAGTCACGCTCGACTCAAAGACAATCAATAACAACAGAAATTATATGATTAATTTTATCTGAAGCAAGTACAAAATGCTTTAACAGTGTAATATATATTACAGATAATCTAAAAGATTTTTGCAACAAAAATGTTTAAATACCTTTTTAATTGAAAAGTTCACTGCACTGCTATCCCAGAGGTACATGGTTCGAATCCACCAGATGCTCTGCTGGAGAAGGAGGGACAATATCCTCCTGTACCAGTCAGATTAGATTTGATGTTACACACTCAAAAAATAATAAAATAAATTTAAAAAAATTGAAAAGTTCAAATATTATTTATTGAGTGAAGACTTAGAACCAGACACATACATAACTCATTACAACTTTAAATTAGCTATCTTTTTTTTTTTGCATTTTCTAGGTAAGTTTCAGAAATGTAAATAAATTGTCTAAGATCACTAGGAAATGAGTGCCCAATTTCAAGTTTAAACCTATGTCAGTCTTAATATATTCTTTTCTATTATTATTGGTTGTTCACAAAGTTTATGTACATTATGTTTTACACTATTCTTTGTTCATTTTGTGATTCATACAATCATTATCATGCATTATGTTTTATAAAATGAATCACCATTGAACCTTGCCCATCATTACCCTGTCTTTCCCCATCCTTCCCATTTCCTTCTCCCCTCCATACACCAAACTATGCAAACCTGCAGTTTCATGCCTACTCATACTAAGCTCTCCTCTCCATTAAGTTCCTTTATTTGTTATACATGTTCTACTAGTTACGATAATAGTCTTATGCACTATTTGTCCTTATAAAACTCTGTTCACTCAGCAGAATGCTCTCCAGCCCCTGACAAGTTATGTAGTATTTTTCTAAATTGTTACTTCAATGTGCTGCAAGTGTTCCATTGCACGAATGTACCAAATTTTTTCCAATCCATTCGGTTGTAGTTGGATATTTGGGTTGTTTCCATGTTCTTGCGATGGTGCATAATCCTGTTATGAACATTGGTGTACAAATATTCTTTTGTATCTCAGTGTTAATTCCCTTGTAGTATATTCCTAGTAGTGGAATATTGGGGTCACATGGAGTTTCTATGCTCAACTTTTCTAGGAAATGCCAAACTCTTCCAAAGCAGTTGCAATATTTCACAATCCCCCCAACAATGTATGAGAGTTCTCACCTCTCCACATCCTCTCTAACATTTATTTCTTGCTACCCTACTAACCTTTGCCACTGTTACAGAGGTGAGAGGATATCTCATTGTGGTTTTGCTTTGCATCTGTCTTATTGTCAGTAGCCTATGGCATAAAGAGACTGCCAAATATGCCCAGAAATGCACAATCCGAAGAGGATAAAGTTGATGAATGGGACTCTCTATAGATTAAATCTCTGTCCTCATCGAAAACTTTTTTCAACAGGATGAAAATAAAGCCCACTGACTGTGAACAAATATTTGGCAATATCATCTCATACAGAGGTCTCATGACAAAGTTTACAGAATATTTCTGGACCTTCAGGAGAAAAAGACTGATAATCCAACTGCAAAATGGGTTACAAAAGAAAGAAAGACTTTTCACAGAGAAAGACCAACAGTCACATGAAGAAATATTTTAATATATATTTGTTCTTAATCTGTATAAGTAAAATGCAAACTGAACATTCAAGATCCACATATGTCTATTTTGTTTGTGCATTTTTATTTTCCTGTTACAATAATTTATTTATTCTGCCAGTGACACTTCCTCATAAAATCACAGCAATGTGCAAAACATCACTGTAGAACAAATGGACAGAATTGTGCATTCTTACAAATACTGTTGTTATTGTTGTTGTTGTTAGGTAACACTGAGTAATTTTTAAGTCTTAGCAGGACACAATGAATTTTCTTGGCTGTAATCTCCACAGAAGCATATCAGCAGTTATTTCTCTTGTGTATCCACTGGCCACGTTTGAACTGAGAACCTTACAAATAGCAATTGAGAACTTAATTCTTGAACAGTGATCCTTGCCATTATGGGTTATTCCAATATTAAGAAACTGCAATTTTTTTGACAAGTTTTACATATCTTCTCCTAAGGAGTTGTGCCTCTAAACCAAAGGTTTGCAATCTGAATCCACCAGTGGTGCCAGAGGAGAAAGGTGTGCAGTCTCCTCCTTTGTGATTTACTGCCTCTGAAAACCTACTGGAGAGCCAGTTATAGGTCAGTTCTGATTCTACAGGGCATAACAACAGAAAAAACTTACTTAAAATAGCTACCAAACAATACTTGTTGCTGTCATGTTGCCGTTGTGTCAGATCTGATTTACAGCTGATATTCCAGCCGATTTTCAGACTGTGAATTGCATGGAAGGAGATTGTCTGTCTTTCTGCCACAGGCAGTTGGTTGATATTTTTGAAAAACATTAATTTTAATAAACGTTTACAGAGATTTTGGATTTCTATATATTCATTGTTGCCTTTTTCTCCCTGCCCACTCCTCCCCCCAGTTTGCACTTCTCTTTGAAAAGTAAAAGAAAAATTCCTTCATTTAGTATACAATCCCCCCCTCCCCGCCCCGAGTACACTCCACTATGCAACCTTCATTCTGGACTCTTGTCATGACCATAATACCCAATCATATATTGCTTTCAAACAGTTCTCTCCCTCATCTGTTTCAATGAAGTATACATAATTTATCCAATTTTTCTCAGTCTTATCCCAACCCTGATGTCAGTCCCATTCTACAACAGTGGCACTATGCAGTATTTGTCTTTTCATGACAGATATTTCACTCAGCATAATGTCCTCCAGTGTCACCTATTTTGAATAATATTGCATGAGTTCCTTGTTTATCAATGCAGCGTAGTATTCCATTGTGTGAATATAATACAGCTTCTCTATCCATTTGTTTGTTGATGGGCACTTGGGTTGTTTCCAACTCTTTGCTATTGTGAACAAAGTCACAATATACATGGGTGTGCATATATCTGCTTGGGTGGAAGTTATGGTCTCTTTGGGGTATATTCCCAATATTGGAATTGCTTGGTCAAATGGTATCTTTATTTGCAACTTTTTGAGACATCGCCATACTGCCTTCCACAGTGGTTGCACCATTTTACACTCCCACCAACAATGAATAAGGGTTCCAGTCTCTCCACAACTTCACCAGCATTTGTTGTTTGCTGCTCTGTTAAATTTTGCTATTCTGACTGGGGTGAGATGATATCTCATAGTTTTGGCAGTTGGTGGATTTAACTACTCATCTTGGAGTTGGAAATACAACTCCTTACTCACTAGGCCGCCAGAGCTCCCTTAAAACAAATGCAATAGCAACAACAAAAAACATTTTAGTAAGCTCAAATTCAGCAGACTTCAACAGTCTTTTTCTCAAACCTGAACAAGCTGCTCTACCTTTAAGTGTATTGAAGGCAAATATTGATATCCATTCTGATACCACTTTCAAACAGAGAAGTTACAAAATTCTCCACGTATTGAATTTATTGTGTCCTATGATGCTTTCACAAGGCAGTGCTTTAGATTCATGTTGGCTGAAAGCTTAGATTGAAATATAAGCATTTTTCTTTATTGATAAAACAATAATATAATTAATAACTTTATATCTGTGGGTTTATAGTGTGTTATTCCCAACCAAATTCTATCATAGATAAATTGCAAGCATGAAATTTTGTATCACAATTCTTAGAGTTGAGAGGTAGAAAAAGGGGATGGAAAATGAAAAACATGCATTTGAAGTGAAGGCTGAGAGTATGAATTTAAACATAAAAAAACAGAGTTAATAACTATCTCAGTTTTATGAGAGTCAATATACAAAATGGAAATGATAGCAGCACTTACAGAGTTGTTGGAGTGAAAAAGGATTTCAGTGTATATAAAGCTATTAACACATTGCTTAGTACACATTATGTGCTTGTAGGAGAAGCATTATTCATAAGGCAGCATGCAGATCACCCAGTCCAGCCTCTACTAACTCTGTAAAGAGAAAATATCTCCATAACTAACATCTACAGTAAAAATGTATACCTGTATGGTTAGACAAGGTCCCCTACTCTGCTGAATCTACTTCTAATAATTTCTGGGTCCAGATTTATTGGAATTGACCACACAGACAATATAAGACCTCTTTTTATTCACAGTTTTGGGGCTTATTAATGAAACAGATTGAGGTGGAGAAGCAAAGAATATCACACAATGAAAGTCTAACTTCAGTCCTGCAGCATAAATGCAAGAAATTTCTGGTTCCTCACTCATCCAACAAGTTTCATTTCATAACAGTTCAAAGTCAACTCTTCCTTCAATCTTCCAGCAAGTAAAACCTCTGGCTCTGGCTCCATCAGGTTACCCCTTGCCACACAGTCTCTCTACAGCCTGATTAGTTCTTTCCTATGTTGGCCTCACAGCTAGTGATTATGTTGAAGAGGCTATTCAATAGCAAGCCATATGTGTACAGTTGAGGCGCTGGAGACCACACCCTCAGGGGAGCTAAAGGTGGAAACTTTAAGATTCGTTTTACTTTTATTTTTCCACCGGTTTAGGTCTACGGCCATGGCCATGGATAGGAAATCATTCCTTAAAATTCTAACACCACAGTGCTCAGAAGATTTGGTATCATATATAATTGGGCTTTCATAGCAAAAATGGAGACCACTAAATAATTCAAGACTCAAACTTTGATTCTATACAGTTGTCAAATTCTGTCCACTCATAGAAAGTCTTTCACAACAGATCAAGACCTTGCCTTCTCTTGCATCATAGTCACAATCACCCCTGTGTTGGGCTATCACCACTTTTACAGTCACTGTTAATCTATCTCTTTGAGGGTTTTCTTTTTCACTGACATTTTTCAGTACCTTTCTAAGTGTGTTGCCCTTTTCCAAGGACATTTCCCTTCTGACAACATATCCAAAGTATGTGAGATTAACTCTCATAGGCTTTCTCAGGAGCATTCTGACCACATTTCTTTCAGGATATTTTTGTTTGTTCTTTTGTTTGTTGTTGTTGATTGCCTTCAAGTCCAGCACAACTCAGAGAGACCCTTTGAAAAAAAGGCCTGAAATATTTCTAAAACTATCGACATTTATCAACGTTCATAGAGTTTTGGGAATGCATGTTGTTTTAAAGGTTCCATCAGACTTTCTGGCTTTATGAAATCCATTGCTACTGTGTCAGACACTTCACCAAGGAAGACATTCAGATGGCCAACAAGCACATGAAGAAATGTTCAAAATCCCTAGCTCTGAGAGAGATGCAAATCAAGACAACCATGAGATATCATCTCACTCCAGTAAGACTAGCAAAATTTAACAGAACAGCAAAAAACAAATGTTGGCGAGGTTGTGCAGAGACTGGAACCCTTATTCACCGTTGGTGGGAGTGTAAAATGGTGCAACCACTATGGAAAGCAATGTGGCGCTTTCTCAAAAAGTTGCAAATAGAGATGCCATTTGACCCAGCAATTCCACTTCTGGGAATATACCCTAAAGAGACCATAAATGACATCGAAGTAGATATATGCATACCCATGTTTATCGCAGCTTTGTTTACAATAGCAAGGAGTTGGAAAGAACCTAAATGCCCATCAACAAACGAATGGGTAGAGAAGCTGTGGTATATTCACACAATGGAATACTATGCTGCACTGAAAAACAAGGAACTCATGCAATATTATTCAAAATGGGTGACCCTGGAGGACGTTATGCTGAGTGACATATCTCCGTCACAAAGGGACAAATGCTATATGGTGCCACTGTTGTAGGATGAGGCTGGCATCAGGGTGGGGGTAAGACTGAGTAAAACTGGATGAAATATGTTTATGGCATTGAAGTCTATGGTGGAGAGAATAGTTTGAAAGTATTATATTTTAGGGCATTATGTTTATCATAGGAGTACACAATGAGGGTTGCAGAGTGGATTATATTTGGGGTTGGGGGTGGGATTGGGGGAGGTACGGGGGGATTGTGTACCAATAAGGGAGTTTTTCTTTTGTTTTTCAAGGAGAGGAGCAAACGGGGGGGTTGGGCGGGGAGAAGGGTGCAACAATGAATGAATGGAATTCCAAAATCTCTGTAGATGTTCATCGAAATGAAAAATAAATAAATGAAAATATTTAAAAAATAAAAAGTGGATGCCACTCCTTCTTCCTATTCTAGATTCTTTGCTGACAGGACAAGTCAAAGGCATTACTGCTTTGTTGCTCTTTTTTTATTCATCATTCAACTGCCACACGCATACAAAATAAATGGGAATATTGTGGCTTAAGTCAGATATCTCCTAGTATTTATAAGAACATTCTTGCATTTCAACACTTTAAATAGATTCTTGACAACAGGTTACACAAAGTATTACACATTTGATTTCTTTTTTAAATTTTAAATTGATTTTAATGAAAGTTTACAGACTTTGGATTTCCATTCATCCATTGTTGCACTTTTCTCCCTGCCCACCCCTCCCCTCAATTCACTTTTCTCTTTGAAAAGTAAAAGAAAAAACTCTTCCATTGTTATTCAATCCCTTCCCCCAAGTCCACTCCACTATACTATCGTCATTCTGGAATTGAGGGAAAGAAAAATTTAAAAGTGATATATGATAGGGTATTATGGTTATCACAAGAGTCCAGAATTAAGGTTGTATAGTGGAGTGTACTTGGGGCTGTGGGAGGGGTGCGGGGGGATTGTATATCAAAGAAAGAATTTTACTTTTCAAAGAGAGGTGCAAACTGCAGGAGGAGGGCGCGGCAGGGAGAAAAGTGTAACAATGAAGGAATGGAAATCCAAAATCTCTGTAAATGCTCATTAAAATTAATAAAATTTTTTAAAAAGTTAAAAAAAATTAAAAAAATCTAATAATATATACATTTTAAATGGTTCTCTCCCTCATCTGTTTCAATGCAGTATACATTATTTATCTCCACTCTCTCAGTCTCCCCCCAACCCCTATGTCAGTCCTCTTTTATAATAGTGGCATTACGCTATATTTGTCTTTTTTTACTGAGATATTTCACTCAGCGTAATATCCTCCAGGATCATCTATTTTGTGTAAGATTGCATGAGTTCCTTGTTTTTCAATGCAGCATAGTATTCCATTGTGTGAATATACCACAGCTTCTCTATCCATTTATTTGTTGATGAGCACTTGGGTTTTTACAACTCTTTGCTATTGTGTACAAAGCCGAAGTAAACATAAGTGTGCATGTATCTGTTTGGATGGCAGTTATGTTTTCTTTAGGATATATTCCCCATCGTAGAATTGCTGGGTCAAATGGTATTTCTGTTTGCAACATTTGATTTCTTGACTGCTGTTTCAAAGGGTGAGTGGACTCATGTAAAATGATATATTTTACATCAATGTTTGCTCCATTTATTATGATATTGATTATTATACTGAATTCAGTATGTGATGTACTCAAGAGTGAAAAGGGGGAAATAAATATGAAGATGAAATATTTGGTTTTGGACATGCTGTAGTTTTTTAATATTATTTTTTATATTAACAGAACAATCAAGTGGTAATGCCCTAAAAGCGATTATAAATTTCATCAGGGCTGATTTTTAGATTAGATATAAAATTCAAGAAACTAAACTATATTAAGAACAATATAGCATCAAGGTTTGAGAAAGAGTCATAAACCTTCATTTTGCAGATGACACAATGTTGTCTCCTGAAAACAAAGTGAAGCACTTACTGAAGAAGATCAAAGACTTACCTCTTCCTAAGGATTACATCTCAACATCAAGAAAACAATAATTCTCACCATTGCACCAATAGGTAATAACATCAAATGTGGAGAAAAAAACTGAGGTTGTCAATGATTTAATTTTACCTGGATTCCTGAACAATACCCATGGGTAGCAGAAGTTAAGAAATCATAGGACATATTGCTTTGGGAAAATCTTCTGTCAATTACCACTTCAAAGTGCTAAAGATCAAGGACGTAAGCTTCAAGACCAATGTGTGCCTTATCTGAGCCATGGTCTTTTCAATTTATTCCTACACATCTGAAAGTTTTATAATGAATAAACAGCGTTAGGGGAAGAATAGATGGTTTTGAATTGTGGTGTTAGAGAAGAGTACTGAATTTCTCATGGACTGCCAAAAAACAAACAAATCTATCTTGGAGGAAGTACAGTCAAGATGCTCTTAAAGACAAGGATAGAGAGATTTTTCTCATCTTTTTTTGACATATCCTTTTGAAAATCCTTGGAAAATGACAACATGCTAGAAAAGATGACGATCAGAGAAAGAGATCTTCAACAAGGAAGACTGACAAAGCAACTGTAACATTGGGCTTGAGCACGTTGGAGATTTCGATGATGGTGCAGGATAGGGCTAAGTCTGATCTATTTACTGTTCATAGGGTCACTTAGAAACACACTGGACTCAATGCCTCATGGTGACAACAATCACAGCACCACCACCACTAAGTCCTATTTCAAGGACTCAAAAGCCACATGTGGCTCATGGTTCCCAGTTGGGATAGCACATATTGTAAACTATTTTATACTGAAAATTTTCAGTTTGCAAAATTCCTGTAGGATTTCTGAATACCACCAGGTTATTCTATCCTAAGAATAAGAAGATGAAGAAGAGTTGGCTGGTTTTGATCTTCCATAAATATCATTAAATGAAATAAACCAAGAACAATTATGTAGCTAGAAAGGTCTTTATAAGTTGGGTCAATACAGCCAGTTATCTTCACAGTAACTTTACCACAAACATCCACATACTAAGGTTCAATCTATTGAAATGCTTACATTCTCATTCTTTTCAGTAAAGCATTGTTATTATTGTCATGTGTCATCTAGTTGAAACCAACTCATAACTGACCCTCCAAAGGGTTTTTGGAGACTGTAAATCACATGCTAGGAGATAGACTTTGATTTCATCCCACCTAAATTTCAGAATCGTCTCAGGAACAGGTTTGAGGCCTTGAACACTAATGAGCGAAGACCAGATGAGTTGTGGGAGGATGTCAAAGGTATCATCCAGGAAGAGTGCAAACGGTCATTACAAAGACAGAAGAGGAAGAAAAGACCAAAATGGATGTCAGAAGAGACTCTGAAGATTGCACTGGAGCGTAGAGAAGCCAAAGCACAAGGAACAATTCAAGATACTAAAGAGCTGAACAGAAGATTCCAAAAGGCAGCTCAGAATGACAAAGCAAAATACTACAATGAAATGTGCGAGGAGCTAGAGTCAGAAAATCAAAAGGGCCGAACTCGCTCAGCATTTCTTAAGCTCAAGGAACTGAAGAACAAATTCAAACCTAGAGTTGCTATAATCCAGGATGCTTTGGGCAGAATATATGCTTTTTGGACCAATTGGCAGCGTCAGGATGGATGGCAAAGAGATTGAGATTGAGATTGTTCACAGCTTCAGTTTGCTCGGCTCCACAGCCAACACTTTTGGCGCTGCAGTCAGGAAATCAAAAAGCGTATCGCAATGGGAAAGTCTGCTGTTAGGGACCTCTCTAAAGTACTCAGGAGCAACGGTGTCTCTCTGGAGATTAAGGTGCGCCTGATACAGGGCATGGTTTTTGCAGTCGCTTGTTATGCATCAGAGAGTTGGACAATGACTAGGGAGGACAGAAGGAGAGTGGATGCTTTTGAACTGTGGTGCTGGAGAAGAGTACTGAATATACCATGGACTGCCAGGAAACAAACAGATTCATCTCGGAGAGGATTAAACCAAGCTACTCCTTGGAGCCAAGGATTCTGGGGCTTCGTCTGACATACTTTGGACATGTTGCCAGGAGGGACGGGTCCTTGGAGAGGGACATGATGCTTGGGAGTGTGGAGGGACAGCGCACGAGGGGAAGACCCTCTATGAGATGGATTGATTCGGTGACTGGCGTAATTGGGATGGGTGTGTCAGAGGCAGTGTGGTTGGCGCAGGATGGAGCAGGGTTTAGGACTGTTGTACATAGGGTCGCTATGAGTCGCAAACGACTCGACGGCACATAACAACAACAAAGGAAATAGTCCATTTTTACCCTGTAGAATAGTTGGTGTATTTGATCATTGTGCCTTTGTATTGACAACACAGCTTCCTAACAATAGGCCATCAGAGTTGGTATTCAATATTTAGCAAAATTACATAATAGCACCAAAAACTAAAAATATATACAAATTATCTAAAACTGCTTATCAATGCATGCTTATTTTATTCCTTAATAAAGGTTACTGAAGAAATGACTTTTTAAAATTTTTATTTCTGAGGGATTTTTTTTTTTATACAATAAGGGGGTAAATGTGAAGTTGTTTCATCTCTATCTTCCTGCCCAGCTCAGACATTTGGCAGTGAAGTATTATATAATAGTTCCAAGCCTCTGGACAAATAGATAAATCTTCTAGATAAATACAAGTTAAGAGCACACTTGGCTCCTTTAAAACTAGTAAGAAGTCTAAGATCAATCTAACAGGGCAATAAAAGAAAGAGAACAAGTAATGACTATTTCCTTTTAAATTTTACTTGAAGAATTAAAATTATTAAACTGCACACATTTACCAATTTTAGTATAACAAAGAACCATGTAAAACAATGTTACTGAGAATGATTCCTTAGTGTTCTAGCATAGAAATTACAACCATCTTCCTTAGTAATTTTTTAATAACTTGAAAATGATCATGTGTTAGGGGAACTTGACTCTGTGACTTTTGTTCCAGCATTCCATGACCTTTTCTTTTGGAACTGTTAATAGCTACTTTAAGCATTTTACTTGAAAAATATTTATATGTTCAAGCCACAAGAACTTTCTGCTGCAGGCAGTTTGATACTTCGCTTTTGCTTGTTCTTACTCTTATTAATTATATCTTAAAATGCAGGTTGATTTAAAAATATCAGGAGCTCTTGGCTATTTGTTCTATTTAAAAGTTATGTAATGCTGGGCGTATGAATTTTATTTCAAAAAGATTACTCGTGCGTATGGCTGTAAATGTCCATAGTAAAACGTTCTATGTCTACTTTCAAGAAAAAAAGAAAACCTAAGCTGTGGCACACTTTGGATTATGTGTTTTTGGTTGAAAATTGATTACTAAGTTTCTCCAACTTTCTTCCTGCTCTTGTTAAACCACTGATAAAAGTATATATAATACTTTATTTTTTCTATTCATTCATAGTTGCACATTTCCTCCCTACTCCTCTCTTTATCCTCCTCTAGACCACTTTGCAATGCACCTCTTGTTCTAGAATATTGCCATACATATAATACCTAATCATATTTCCTTCCAGATAGTTCTTCCCCTCATCTTTTACAATGCAGTGTTCATGATCTATTCACTTTTCTTCTATTCTCCTCCCAAGCCTCTATTTCAGCCCTATTTTATAACACTGGAACTATCAGACTTTCTCGACTGACTAAAGTAGAAGAAAAAGGCAGATAACGATAGATCTAAAAGGGAAAATACAGTTCACTGCACAAATAGAGTTTCTCTACCACCAAAAGTCTGTTCTGGCCACCAGGGGATTTAAACCAAATGTTCAGAGGAGTCTCAAAATGCCGAACCTGATACTTAAACCATGAGCCATTCTTTGGTGTTTGTCCAATGTGATTCGTACACTGACCTCTGCATATTAGAAGGACCTTCTGCCCTCATGTGAGCCTTTCCACATGCTTCCATTATTAAATGAGTTTGTTTAGCTCTGACTTCAATTGTGATAGTAAATAGTATTTCCTACCTT
The DNA here is from genome assembly GCF_000299155.1 of Elephantulus edwardii. Taxonomy (NCBI): domain Eukaryota; kingdom Metazoa; phylum Chordata; class Mammalia; order Macroscelidea; family Macroscelididae; genus Elephantulus; species Elephantulus edwardii. Next base: position 20,624,711 of record NW_006399762.1, read on the forward strand.
AAAAAAGTGAGGATGAACTCGAGGTGGACATTGTCAGTAAACTTAATGTCTCTAGTGATTTTCCCGTTTGGCCAGCTGTGGATATTTCAACAACTTACAGATGAGTCAGACAAAGCATTTTGAAACTCCTGCTCGTCATTTTTATGAGCTGAGTTTTATTTTACCGGGGATCTTTGGATTTTAGCAAATTCTCTAGTTTGTCTCATAGGATACTTTCATTTGTTTTCTCTTAAAAAATTACTTCTTTCGGGAGAAATCCTCAAACACGTGAAAAAAATTGTGTTCAATTCAAGCCCCAAGCTTTGTGTGGAACAACACTTAAGAGAGCACTCGGAAGCTTCAGCCCCTGAAAATGTTGTGGTCTGCTTGCTTAAATAGACTGGCTGCATGAAGCATGTTACACCTGTGCTCTGCTGTCTGCACTGATTGCCTTTTCGCTCCTGAGTGCAATTCAAGGTGATCATTTTAATCTCTGAGGCCCTGTATGGCTCGGGACCCAGTTATCTGATAAATTGCCTCTTTCGCTGGGCATGGCAATTAATATCAGCCGGAGTGCTGCTAGGAACAGTCCACAGTTTTTAAACTGAGGCACTGGAGACAGAGAGGGAGTACGTGTGTGAATCTCATGTGCCAGGAATTTCCCATCACTTTTCAGATGAACACATAACTAGAAGGACTTCAGGGTCAACATCTCTAAAAGGCAGTTTATTTATTTTGATAATCAATTTTAAATGACTTTGAATTCTTCATTTGTAACTTTTCTTTTAAAAATATACTAAACATTTTACTTGAGTATATATCTGTAACCCTTCAGTAGAAAGATAGAATAAAAAAAATAACAATCTGAAAGTCTCCTTGTTATTTAAATTCCCAGAAACAAAAAGTATGATTGTACTCATGTAAACATGAAGTATTATTAAAAGAAAACAACAACAAACTATCCAATAATTAGAGGAGGGAAAAATTCCCTAACTAATACAGTAAGATCCAGAGCAAGTCATTAGATGCCATAGAGTTTCCTATTCTTTTGAAGAATTGTACATCATGTAAGAAATATCTTGCCATTTAAGAATACCTGGTGCTCAAGCCTATGTTACTAGTATGTATTGCTTGCTGTCTAGTCAGATTCACCTCATAGCTAACACACTGACTCTTTAGCAGGCTTCTAAGACTAAATTGCGTGGGAAGAGATTGTCCATTTCCCCCATAGAACTGCTGATGAATTCAAATCACTGGAGATGCTGGGCCTCTGGCTTGGCATTGCAATGCCTTCAGGTCTAGGACACCAAGTCAACGTTGGCCACATTCATTGCTATAACATCAATAAATCAGATTTGATAGAATTTACATTATCTAGTTGTCTATGCACGGGTGAAAGGAGATTGGTGGCTCAGTGGCAAGGGATTGTATTGTTAAAGGCAGGCAGTTCAAATCGTCTAACTTCTCCACAGAGAAAGATAGGCAATTTCCTTTTGAACGATCTATAGCCTCTGAAACCCCCCTGAAGGGTCAGTTATGAGTAAATTCCAATTCAAAGGCCCATAACAACAAGGATAATATGCATTGGTGCATAAAAACACATTGTTGGGTTTTTTTGGTAAATTTAATTACTTTTGTGTGTGTGTACCATCCAAACGGGATCTGACTGGTCCAGGAGGGAATTGTCCCTCCTTCTCCAAGAGAGCATCTGGTGGATTTGAACGGTGTGCCTCTGGGATTGTGGTGCAGCTTCTTGCACCAAGGCCACCAGAGCTCCCTTACAAAACACATTGTTCATGAACATTATTTTGACATTGTGTGCTGAGATTCTACATAAATTAGTATGCTAGTTCCAGAAATAACCTCGCAAAAGGAAATGTGTGAGAAAAACATGAGTAGTTTCCAAGATGAGAATAAGAATCTGATTTAGGAAATATGAGAATCTTTAAAAAATGTATATCATCTGACCCTAATATGAGACTACCAGGACCTAGTAAGAGACTACAGGGAAATTTATTCAGAATGCTCTTTGCTAATGAATCAGTTTTTTCACTCAGTGCATCTCTCTTTTCAAGAGTTCAATATTAGGGAGCTAGGAGAACACAGTAAAATAAACAAACAAAATATGTCCAATATAGAATACAGAAATAGGAAGCATTTATCCATTTAGAGTTTGGCTTATGGCGCCTTTTTTTCTGACAGACTTAATACCTTTCTATTCCAGTCACGGAAATTTGTTGCACTTGTTACTTACATGAAGGGTGCCCTCCAACCCCAACTTTATGCTAAATGTTGTGGCCAGTTTGGGAAAATATTGACTTCCGTAATCAACATTCTAATTATGTTGCCAATCCACAAAATTGTGTTTCTGCATCATATATAAGTTCTTAGTAACAAAGCCTTCCAAGTTAGTCTCAAGTCTTCCAGTGATTAGAGATCTGACAGTCATTACTTAATGTCCCTTATACTAACATCCTCTCATACCATCTTTATTAATTGCCTAATTTATCTTTATTTATTGACTATTTTATATTGGTTGACAGGATGACATTAGGTGAGCTTGTGCTTTGACTCCAATTAATAGTACTTATCAAACCTCCTCTCCCTGAATGTCCTGTTTGTCCAAATAATTCTCTTTGACAAATATATATACACAAACATACATATGTACATATGTATATACACACACATAGACATATATAGATATATAATATAAATATATATGTCTATATACACAGAATATATATTTGTTGTTGTTATATGCCGTCCAGTTGCCTGAAACTCATGGTACAGCAGCTCTGAACCCTGTCCTGTTCTGAGCTAGTCTTACTAATTCTGACACACCAACCCCCAGTACCCTAGTTACTGTTCATATATCTCATTTGAGGTCTTCCTTTCCTGCGCAGCCCCTACAAAATTCCAAGCATGATTTCCTTCTCCAAAGAGCAGTCTCTCCTGGTTACATACCCAAAGTATGTGAGACAGAGCTTCAAAATCCTAGCCTCCAAGGAAAAATTTTCTTTTACCCTCTCCAAGACAGTTCAGTTTGTTTTCTTGACAGTCCATGGTATGTTCAAGATTCTTCTCCAGCAATACCACTTGAAGGCATATATTATTCTTCTGTCATACTTAGTCATTGTCCAGCTCTCTGAACCATATCAAGTAGTTGAGAAGATCATGGCCTGGATCAGGTGCACCTTAGTCTTTAGGCTGACATCGTTGCTTTTTGGCACTCTGGAGAGGTCTCTTACAGAACATTTTCCCAAAGCAATTTGTCTTTTGATTCTGTGAAGGCTGGTGTTAAGAGTGTTGATTGTGGAGCAGAGCAAGCTGTATTTGCTAACAACACCAATCTCTTCTTCATCTATTACAGTGCTGTCAGTTGGCCCAGTGGTATCTTCTTGATACTGAGCTTCAATTCATATTGAAGACTACAGTCTTGATGTTTTGAAGCAAGTGCTTCAGGACTTCTTCAGTTTCAGCAAGAAAGGTTGTGTCATCTACCTATCACAGGTTGTTGATGAGTATTCCTCCAATCCTGATGTCACATCCCTCCTCATAAAGCCCTGCTTCTTGAATGATCTATATGTATGGAGACAGGATGTATCCCTGACCCACTCCTTTCCTGATTTTAAATGATACAGTGTTTCCTGCTCTATTCTAAGGACTACTTCCAGGTCGAAATATAGGTTTCATATAAGCACAATCAAATATTCTGGGATTCCCATTTTTCTCAAGGTTAGCCAAAATTTGTTGTGATCCTAAGTCAAATGAGTTTGCTTGGTCAATTAAACACAGATAGACATTCTTCTGATAATCTTTGCTTTCTGCCAAGATCTATCTGACATTGGCAATAATGTTTCTTGTGTCATTACCTCTTCTAAGCCCAGTCTACATTTCTGGTAGTTCTCTGTAAATGTACTGTTCTAGTCCTTTCTGGATGATTTTCAGCATGATTTTGCTAGTGTGTGATATTAGTGATATTGTTTGATAATTTCCAAACGCTGTAGGGTCACCTTTTTGGGGGGGGATAGGAATGAATATAGATCTCTTCTAGTCAGTTAGCTAGGCAGTTGTCCTCCAGATTTCTTGGCACAATTTGGTGAGCACATCCAGGGCAGTGTCTGTTTATTGAAATATGTTATTTGGTATTCTGTCAATTCTAGGGGTTCTATTTTTTTGTGAAGTCCTTCAGAGCAGCCTGAACTTCCTCCTTCATCACAATTGCCTCTTGGTCATATATAGTTATAGAAAGGCTTATGTAAGCAAAATACTGCTGAAGATCATTCAAAAATGGCTAGGAAAGTGCATAGATAGGAAAATGCCAGAAGTTCAAGCAGGATTTAGAAGAGACCATGGCATCAGGAATATCATTGCTGATGTCAGATGGATCCTGGTTAAAAGTAAAGAATGTCAGAAGGATGTCTACTATTGTTTTGTTGACTATACAAAGTCCCAAATTATAGTGAACCTTGAAAAGACTGGGATTCCCAGAACATTTAATTATGCTCATGCAAAACCTAGACTTAGACCTGTTGCGTGAACACAAGGGAACATTATATGTTTTACAATTAATAATGAGTTGAATCAGGGTTTTGTCTTCTCTACAAACCTATTCAATCTATATGCAAAGAAATTATTTGATAAGCTGGAATGTAGCATCAGGAACAGAGGAAGATGCATCGAGTGCCACCCAAACAGATATATGCATACCCATGTTTATTGCTGCATTGTTCACAATAGCAAAGAGATGGAAACAATCCAAGATCCTATCAACAAATGAATGGATAAAGAAGCTGTGGTATATTAACACAATGGAATACTACACAGCACTGCAAAGCAAGGAACTCATATATTATACAAAATGTGTGGCCCTGGAAGACGTTATGCTGAGTGAAATATCTCAGTAACAAAAGGACAAATACTGCATAATACCAGTGTTATAAAACAGGACTGACATGGGGGGTTGGGGAAATCTAAGAAAAGAAAATATAATTAACACACAGCACATTAAAACAGATGAAGGAAAGAACTGTTTAAAAGGAATATATGATTAGGTATATTTGCATGATGACAGTCCAGAATAAGAGGTTCATAGCATAGTGAACTGGGGACAGGAAGAGAAATTGTGCCACAATGAAAGACTTTATTTAAAGGGAAAATCTAACTTGGGGGAGGGGACAGGGGAGAAATATGCCACAATGACACACCAACCCCCAAGTTTTCTGTAAAATTTCATGAAAAAATAATTAAAAAAATAAATGCCTAAATAAAAATATAACCTGCATTGTATAGATGAAACAATCTTGCTTGCTGGAAGTGAGAAGGACTTGAAACACTTGCTACAGAAGATCTAGTAATAGAGCCTTCAATACATATTGCTTATTGACAACAAGAAAGCAAAAATTCTTGCTACTGAACCACTCAGAAATATCACGATAAATGGAGAAAATAATGAAGTTGTCAACTATTTGATATTTCTTGGGTCCACATCCAACACTTTTGATAGCAGCAATCAAAAGACTGGGAGATGTATTGCACTGGGAAACTCTTAAGTCAGTAACCTCTCCAAATTATTGAGGAGAAATGACATCAGTTTGAGAACAACAGTGTTCCTGATTAAGGCCTTTTCAAGTATTTGTTATACATCTAAGATCTAGACAATGAATGAGGAAGACAGAAGAATTGATGCTTTAAAAGCTAGTGTTGGAAAACAGTACTTAATATTCAATGGACTGCCTAAAGAATAAATATGGCTTGGAGAAAATTTAGTCAGAGTGCTATTTAGAGGCAAGGATGATAAAGCTTCATCTGACATGCTTTGGGTATGTTACTAGGGGAAAGTCATCATTCTTGGGAAAGCAGAGGGTCAGGGAAAGAGAAGAATCTCAACCAGATGGATTGACACAGTGACAGCTACAATGGGCTCTAATGTGTCAGAAATTGTGAGAATGGCACAGGATAGGACAGGATTCAGAACTCTCATTCATGGGGGTACTATCGATTATACACAACTCAATGGAGCCTGAAAACCACAATATACATAAATATGTGGTTGTAGTTATGTGCCATCAAGTCACCTGTGACTCATAGCAATCCTACATACAGCAGCCCTAAAACTTGCCTTCTCCTGAGCCAGTCTCACTGACTCTGACACACCTACCCCCATTGCCTCAGTTACTGTTACTATATCAATCCATCATCTGGGGTCTTCATTTCTTGTGCTGTCTCTCCACCATTCCAAGCAGGATGTTCTTCTCCAAGATCGGTCCTTCCTGGACACATGTTCAAAGCACGTGAGACAGAGCTTCAAAATCCAAGCCTCCAAGGAGAAACTTGGTTTCACACTCTTTAAGACAGACCTATTTGTTTTCTTAGTGGTCCATCGTATGTTCAAGACTCTTCTTCAGAACCACAACTCAAAGGTATCAGTTCTTCTTCTGTCATCCTTAGTCGTTGATTGGCTCTCTGATGCATAGCATGTAATTGTGAAGACTATGACCTGAATCAGGCACATCTCACTCTCTAGACTGATATAGTCGCTTGTCAGTACTCTGGTGAAGTCTCTGACAACAGATTTTCCCCAGTACAATTCGTATTTGATTTTCTGAGTAGTGGTGTCAGAAATGTTAATTGTGGAGCGACCAAGCTGTAATTGTTAACAGCCCCAACTTCTTCTCCATCATGGTGCTGCTATTTGGCCCAGTGGTGAGAATTTTTGTCTTCTTGATGTTGATCTTCCATACACATTGAAGACTACAGTCCTTGAACTTCTGCAGAAAGCACTTCAGATCCTCCTCAGTATCAGCAAGTAAGATCATGTCATCTGCATAACATAGGATGCTGATTGGTTTTCCTCAAATCCTGATACCACATTCCTCACCCAAAATTTCCTGAATGATTTATTCTTCATTTAGATTGAAAAGATGTGTATATATTTATAAAAGAGGATGTTCCCACAGAATGCGGAAATTGAACAGTATCAATAATATCCCACACAAGCAAAATCCTGCTGAATATTATCCCAAAAGTACTGGAACAGTATGTTACCAGAGAACTGCTAGAACTGTAAGCTGGTTTTAGAAGAGGTTGTGGCACTAGGGACATCATAGTTCATGTCATATGGATCTTGGCTGAAAGCAGAGATTACCAGAGTAATGTCTATCTGTGTTTTATTGATGATGCAAAGACATTTAACTGTGTAGATCACAACAAATTGTGGCTAACCTTGAGAAGAACCGTGCAAACCCTGTGCTTGGATGAGGAAGTCACCATTAGAACAGAGCAGGGAACCCCTGCATGGTTCAAAATTAGGAAAGAAATCCCTCAGTAATGCATCCTGTCTCCATGCCTTTTAAATTAATATATGGAACATATCATTCTGGAGGTTGGACTTTATGAGGAGGAATGTGGCACCAACACTTCAGGAATGTTCATCAACAACCTCTATTATGCAGATAAAACATCCTTGTTTGTCAAAACTGAGGAGGGCTTGAAACTTTTGCTCAGAAGGTCAAGGATTGAAATCTCCAATATGGATCTAAGTTCAACATCAAGAAAGCAAAGATTCTCATCAAAGGGCCAATTGGAAGCACCGTGATAGGTGGAAAAGATATTAAGACTGCTGAAAATTTCACTTTACTTGGTTCCAGTATCAATATTCTTGGCGCCAGTAGTCAGGAAATATAAACTCAAACTATATTAGGGGAATCTGTTGGCAGCAAATTCTCCAGAGTGGTAAAATACAATAATGTAAGGGTAGAGACTAAGATGCACTTGATCCGGGCCATGGTCTTAAAAATTATTTGCTATGTGATTACTCTCCATCAGAGAGCTAGATAATGACTAAGGTGGCAGAAGAAGATAAATGAGTCTGTCCTGGAGAAGGTGAAACCAAGTTTTTCCTTGGAGTCAAGGATTTTGGTGCTCCATTTCACATACTTTGGATGTGTTTTCAGGATTGCCCAATCTTTGGACAAAGATTGGAAGGGTGGAAGGACAGCACAGGGAAGAAAGATGTGGATGAGATAAATTCACATAATAGCTAAAGTAATGAGGGTAGGTGTGTCAGAGTCAGTGACACTGGCTCAGGATAGAACAGTATTCAAGCTATTGTGCATTGGGTCACTATAGGAGACTCCACTGCACATAACAACAATAACAATGACAAAAGATAGATAGATAGATGATAGATAAATAGATAGATAGATAGTTAGATAGATAGATAGATAGATAGAGTTGACAGAGATAGAGATAGATTCTCTCTGTGTATATTTATGTATATCCCACAATATCAATGACTGATTCAGAGTTGACTCTCCATTGTGTTTCACACCAGAGAGTTCACATTCTATTCTCCAGGAACTATTGATGAATTCTAACTACTATGGTGATGTGGCCTTTGGATTACCATCTTAATTTCCTATGGACTACTCTCATGGGGAACAGCGTTTGGTGGAGCTCTCCAATTAAAACAAGCTTGGAAGCAGGAGTAGCATCCACATCTGAAATAGATTACCTCCAGAAACTCTATGAGTGTGGAGAAATGATGAATGTTATACAAGTGTTCAGGTCTTTCATTCCTAAGATACCTATGAGTCATTTATGACTCGACAGTGCTTAAAAATAACAACAACAACTACATAAAGATAGTTCTGTTGTCATGTTGTTATTAGGTGCTGTTGAGTCGTAGACGACTCATAGCTGCCCTATGAACAAAAGGTTTGAGCACTGTTCATAGACTTTCCAGAGGCAAGCCATTTCGGAAGTGGATGCCACTCCTGCTTCCAAGCTTGTTTTAGTCGGGAAGCTCCACCAAACATTGTCCACCAAGGGTAACAATTATCACATTTGGCACATCAGTGTCACAGTGTTTAGCATCACAGTAACCACGAGTTACCTCTGTACAGCAATGCACAGACCAGTGCTATACCAGCTAGAAGAATGTCTGACAGAAAACAATTTAAACCAGGCCTGAGTGCCACAGATTAAAATCACCCATCTTGGGCTTGGTAGCATAACTTTCTGTCCACTAGGCCAACATAGCTCTTTCTGTGTTGTCATTGTTATTGTTGTTAGGTGCTGTGGAGTCACAGATGACTCATAGAGACCTTATGAACAAAAGGCCTGAGCACTGTTCATAGACTTTCCAGAGGCAAACCATTTCAGAAGTGGATGCCACTCCTGCTTCCAAGCTTGTTTTAATTGGGAAGCTCCACCAAACTCTGTCCACCATGGGTAACCATTATCACATTTGGCACATCAGTGTTACAGTGTTTAGTATCATAGCAACCACAAGTTACCTCTGTACAGCAATGCACAGACAAGTTCTATAACACCTAGAAGAATGTCTGACAGAAAACCAATTTAAACCAGGGCTGAGGGCCAGAGATTAAAGTCACCCACAAAACAAAATAGGTGACCTCTCCTTTCTTGATATCAATCTAACACATAGCCCTGGTAATCAAAACAGTGTAGTGCTAGTACAGAGAAAACATATTAGCAATTACAGATTAGAATTAGTATCCAGACATAAAACTACCCACCTATGGAGAGAAGATCTTTGACAAAGAGATGAAATTAGTTAAATGGGGAAATGAAGACCGTTAAGAAATGGTAAAAGCAAGCTGGGTATGTCTATGCAGAAAATAAAAACAAGATGTGTACTTAACACCATATACAAAACAAACTCAAGATTAATAAATGTCTTACATGTAAAACATAAAACTACAAAGATATTAAAATAATACCGATGGACAGGCTTATGATTAAAAAATAAACGCAAACACCTAATTGTTGTCAAATTGGAATAAATTCCTAAGTGATCCCTCTAATGTGTTTCAGAATCTGTAAATTACAGCAGAAAGGCTGGCTATCTTTGTCTGTTGGAGTCACTGTGGATTTTCATCCTGAGAGAGGCAGGATATCTGCGTAGCAACACAACTTCTTATGGACTAGGCCACCAGCATTCAGCAGCCATAAGCTATGGCATAAATTGGTTATCAAATATAATTAAACGTTTCTATTCAGTACAGCATAAACTAAAAAACTGGAACCTTCTACAAATTAAATCTTGATGCACATCACAAGACTTCTACAAAATTAAAAGAGAAGCAAACTTAGAATACATATTTTTAAATTATATATAACAAGAAATTTTTGTCTCAAATTTATTGAAAACCCCAACATCTCAACAAGAATGCAACAAATAATTATAAGATAGATAGAGGTACATAAAAAGACACTTTCCTGAAGAAGAGACTCAATAGTCACAAAGGAATTAACATAGTTCAAGCTTATTAGCTAGATAGATGCAAATTAAAACCACCATGGAAAAGAATTTCACCCATGTGCATTGCACCATTATTTGCAATAAAAAGATGGAAACAACTCAAGTAACCATGAACAGACGAAAGGATCAAGGAACAATTGTACACTCACACAATGGAATTCTATACAATACTGGAAAACAAATTAGAATTTATAAAACATTAAATAATGTGGTTGTATGTAGAGGACATTGTTATTCTTTTTAGGTGTTACTGAGCTAACTATGACTCATAGCAACTCTATGAAAAGTAGACTGGGCCTTTCCCCTATTCTGTGCCGTCCTCATGATCTCATCCATGTTCATTTTCATTGTTAAAGTCAATTTAGTCAAGATTGAGCAAGACCTAGATTGACATTAGATTAAGTCAAATTGGTTGTCACAAAAGGTCAAATATTGTATAAGACTACAGTTCTAAAAAGCTACTAAATTTACATGCCAAAAAATCGTAATAGTTACATGAGAAAGAGAAGTAAAAGTAAAACTATAAAATAGGAAATAGACATATATTAAGATGCGTGAAGAGAAAGGTTGTATTAAATAAGGACATGATTAGCACAATTTCACTAAAGACACACAGATGTATAGAAAGAATAATGAAAATCAGAATTACAGAGAGAAGATTGTAGGCAGTGCAATTAATGTTATAAAATAAAATATGCATGAATCATTAAATTAAAAATAATCTGCTATATAAATCTTCACTCAAATCACAACTGAAAAATGGTGAGTTGTTTGTTTTGTTTTTAAAACTAACATATAGACACCATTAGCTTCATGCTGGAGATAAACTCTCATCCACTATCATCAGAGTATGATCCCTTAGAGATCAAAAAAATGAAAAAATCATGATGTTACACCCACATACAATCATATAATTAATAATACAAATAATACAATTGACTTTAACAATACTGTAAAATAAACCAGCACAAAATCTAAGCAATCTACAAAATTAAACATTTTTCTTCCATATTTATCTAAACAGCTGGGATCCACTGATCTAAGTTTTATAAAACTATGTTACTGATAATCTAACTAGTCTTGTTTAAGTGCTTTTAGAGACAGATTGAACTCAGATAATCTCTCCTGGGATCCCTAAGATCAGTTTGGTTGTGTTTAATTCATTTTGCATGCCAGTCTCAGGACTAACAGTGTAAAGATGGTAGTGAGTGTACATGGGGTTAATGTCATAAAGGAAAGAGCTGTGATCACTTCCTCAAACATTATGACCAAGAAAATTTTATGGAGCATTTCTCCTCAATAATTTCTAAAACTTCCATTACAATGGTATTTAAAATATGCCACGTCTGAACCCAAGCTTCAGGAAATCAGCATTTCTGGCCCTGAGGGAGGAGAGCCCAGCCTGCCCAGAACCTGAGTTGCAGGAAAACAGTGTGCCCAGTCTCCTGCTGAAGGAATCCAGTCCACCCAGATTCAATTGGAACCTAGAACTGCACAGTGGAGACTGCTATAGCTACCAGTGGGGTTAACTCTGCAGAGACTGTGTGATAATGCTGCAATGGAGCCACAGAAAAGTAAAACTGTCACAGCTAAGACACAGTCACTCAGAGTAACGAACCTCTTTACCCTGATATCCAAGAATGATTGGCCAAGATTTTCTTCAGATCAGCCAACTGAGCCTCTCTCATGTCCAAGAAACTAAGTACTGTAGTTAAAAACAAGCAGACAAAAAATTAGTTGCTGAGTGAAAGGTGACCCCCGCTCCTAGCCCAGATAACAAAGTTCAAGGCCACATTAGAACGTGTCCATCTCATTACCCTTCTGCCTAAGGAAACCAGCTGAGAAATTAGCTATCAGAGAAATGATGTTAAGCCCAGGAACCAGCAACTATCCATTCAGACATCACAGAAGCTTCCACAAACATACCAAGAAACCTACATAATGTCAGGAAGCAGCAACCAGGTTCAAATATTATGGGAAAAGCCATACTAGCCTTCTCCTAAAAATCTGGACCAGAAGAATATCCCAGAAATAAGGAGGCAATACATATATGAAGAGTTCTAAATAAAGAAGGTACAAATGATGGAAGAAGGATATAAAGCCAAAAGTAAAGAGATACAAGAAGTTAAAAAATTAACCCAGGATGGAGAGGGTACAATCAGTGCAGTATTAGACACAACAAAAAAGAATGAAAATGTAATCCTGAATAATAAGACTGATATTGAAGACATTTTCAAGATGTTGGAGTGAGAAAAGAGCAGGATAGATGAGATGGAACAGAGACTCAGTGAGATAGAAGACAAGTCCTCAATGAGCATGTCCTAGCAGAAAAAAAACAAAAACAAAAAAAAACAGAGAGAAGATTGAAGAGAAGGGAAGAAAGCATGAGAATCATGTGGGATGATATTAAATGAAACAATATATATATGATTAGAATTCTAGAGCAAGAGGGGGAGGGGGAAAATAAAGCCCTAAGAAAATTATAGAAGAGACGTTATAGGCAAACTTATAGTACCTTAATCAAAAAATAAGGAACTACACATTTAAGAACCTCGTCAAACTCCAAACAGATTACACCCCAAAATGAAAACATCATGGCCTATAATGAAATTCTCAAAAATGAAAAAACAGGATAGAATCACCTGCAAAGGATAATCCATTGGATTGAGCTCTGATTTCTCAGCAGAAACTATATGAGATAGAACACCATGGAATGGCATATACAGAAGACTAAAATAAAACAATTGTCAACTGACATGCCAAAAATGCTGTCCATTACCTATGAAGAAGTTAGGACATTTGCAGAAAGCAGAAACTTAAGGAATTCATGAAAACAAGACCAACTCTACAAGATATACTAAAGGAAGCCTTCCACATAGAGATTGTAAAGGAAAGTGTATCAGCAAAAGTAACCAGCAACAACCAAAAAAAGGACTGCAAAATGGCAACAAAAAATACTTGGCCTGTAAAAAATGACTCATGATGGCTTACACACACGAATGAAGAGAAAGGGTAGCAGAATTGGTAAAATAGCAAAGCCTGTCAATATGTTGCCTACAAGAGACACAACTAAGAAAGGAGGAGAAAGGTAAACTAAAAATCAAAGCATGAAAAAGAATATACCAAGCAAATAGCAGAGAAGAAAAAAGTGTCAATACTAATCTCTGATAAACTAGACTTCATGGTGAACACATCAAAAACACAAAGACACCATGTAATCAAAGGCACAAAAAATCAAGAAACTATAACCATATTTAATAAATATACATCAAATTGTGTTGTTGTTCTTGTTGTTTTTATGTGCTGTTGAGTCATTTGCAAATCATAGAGACTCTATGTACAACAGCCCTAAACTCTTCTCTTTCCTGTGCCAATCACACTGTCTCCGATACACCTAGCATGATTACCCTAGTCACTGAATCAATCCACTTCATAGAGAGTCTTCCCCTCCTGCGCTGTCTCTCCACCCTCCCAAGCATGAGGTCCCTTTCCAAGGTCTGATCCCTTCTTACAATATGTCCAAAGTATGTTAGATGGAGCCTCAGAATCCTTGCCTCCGGGGAGTCGCCCGGTTTAACTCTTTCCATGATGAATCTGTTTATTTTCCTAGCAGTCCATGGTACTCTAAATATGCTTCTCCAGCACCAAAGCTCAAAGGCATCAATTCTCCTTCTATCCTCCTTAGTCATTGTCCAACTCTCTGATGAGTAACAAGTGATTGCAAAGACCATGGCCTGTATGAGA
>NW_006399762.1:20643044-20648438 GCF_000299155.1 Elephantulus edwardii
AATGGATGTCAGAAGAGACTCTGAAAATTGCACTGGAGCGCAAAGAAGCCAAAGCTCTTTATATAATCGCTGTTATTTACAATAACAAGAAAATGGAAATAACCCAAGTGCTCATCAACAATGACTGGATAGATAAATTGTGATATATTCGTACAATGGGATATAATGTGGCACTAAAGACCAATTGAGTATTTGTAAAGCACACTACATGCAAGAGTCTGAAGGACATTTTATTTAATGAAATAACCCAGTCACAAAAGGACAAATACTGCACAAGATCTCTAACGTGAAACTAGGACGAGTTATGAGGGATCAGGGATAGGGAAGGAGAGAACAAAAATACAATGTTCAGACAATGAACATTATAAGGACCAGTAAAAGATCTACTTGGGAGAATTATAAGAAGGAAAATAAGGCTATAGCAATTAACAAATAGGAAGAAGATGTGTACCACTTAAAAAAGAAATGGAGAAGTGGAGAAAGAATGCAGAAAATGGGATAAGAAATCACTAGGACACCAAAGATTAGTGGGCAGATGGGTAGAAAGAATTGGTAAAGAGATGAGATAAGGTAATATAAGTCAGATAAGTAGTAATTAATAACATAAATCCCAATGTATACAAATGATTATATAAAACAAAATGTACATAATAAAAGTATGTATACAAATGATTATATAAGTTGAATGATTATTTAAAATAATGTAAGAGCAACATAATGTATACAAACAATTGCAAGCAAATAAATAAAAATGGAATTTTTTTTAAAGTTCCAAATTATTTAGAATGATATTTAAGTCATTCACCTAATTTGATTTTCACATGAAAAATATGGAAAAGTACAAAATATTATATCCAAAACATGTTATGTGCTGTTAAGTTGCCTGCGAGTCATAGTGACCTTTTGTACAATAACTGAAGCCTGCCCTATAACCTGAGCAACTCTCACAGACTCCAACATACCTACCACCATTACCCCAGTTACTGTGTCAATCCCTCTCATGGGGGTTTATCCTCTCCAGCGCTGTCCCTCAACCCTTCTCAGCATAATGTCCCTTCGTCAAGGACTGGTCCCTTTGGCCACATGCCCAAAATATGTGAGACAGAGCTTCAAAATCCTAGCCTCATTCTACAAGAATGGTTTTATATTTGTCCTTGTGGGACTGAATTAGTTCGCTCAGCATCCCAAGTTAGGTAATAATTTACAAAATCATAATTGTAGAATGAGTATTAGGATCTGAGGGAGGAGAGTAAAAGTAGAGGGATGAGGATGTGCAGAGGGAGGGGGACTTAATCATGTGGTTGTACAATTCGATGGGGGGGTGAGGGAAATTGGAAGAATGTGTTCTGAAAAACAATGCATTCAAATTTTGTAAACAAATGCATATAATAATAAAAACAAAATTTAGAAAAAATTAAAAAAAAAAGAGTTTCCAATAGATTAAGCCCAGTTCAACATTCTGCTAAGAATTACTAGTATTTTAGTAATATCCCCAGGAGATGCTTATGTATACATAAGATCTTGTTAGATGTAAATACAGCTCTGTTTAATAACTGACTCCCAAGAACCTTGCAATAACAACATATTTTATCATTACAAAAATGTAAATATAAGAAATATAAATGTAAAAATGTAAAGATTTAAAGTGTAAATTATAATTTAGGGTAACTGATAAAAATGTAAATTATCAGAATTGAACTGGAATGAACTGGTTGGAAGCCTTGATTAAAACACACATTAATCTCCAAACTCAATTTTTTTCAGTACTGGAAGTTTTTATTTTAAAATGTGATTTTTTTTTTAAGAAAGAAAATCTTAGCCTCCAAGGAGAAACTTGGTTTCACCCTCTCATAGACAGACCTGTTTCTTCCCTTGGTAATCCATGGTATGAAGACTCTTCTCTAGCATCACAACTCTAGGCCATCAAATCTTTTGTCATCCTTAGTCGACGTCCAGCTCTCTGATACATGACAAGTAATTGAGAAGACCGTGGCCTGAATCAGGAGTACGTTAGTCTCTAGACTCACATTGTTGCTTCTCAGTACTCTGGAGAAGTTCCTGAGCACAGATTTTCCCAAAGGAATTCATCTTTTGATTTCCTGACTGCTGATACCAAGAGTGCTGGTTGTGGAACTGAGCAAGCTGAAAGTGTTAACAACTTCAATCTCTTCTCTATTATGATACTACCAATTGGCCCAGTGGTGGGAATCTTTTTTCTTGTGGATGTTGAACTTCAGTCCTAATTGAAGACTATAGTCCTTGATCTTCTGCAGTGATCTCTTCAAGTGGGGCCTCCTCAGTTTCAGCAAGGAAAGTTGTCATCTGCAAACACAAGCTGTTTATGAATCTTCCTCCAATCCTGATACTACATTCCTCCTCATAAAGCTCAGCCTCCAGAATGATTTTTTCCACATGTAGATTTAAAAGTTATGGAGACAGGATACATCCCTGACACATTCCTTTTTTGATTTTTTGAATCATGCAATGTTTCCTTGCTCTGTTCTGAGGACAGCTTCCTGGTCCAAGTATAGGTTTTACATGAGCACAATCAAGTGTTCTGGGATTCCCTTTCTCCTCAAAGTTGGCCACAATTTGTTGTAATCCACACAATCACATGCCTTTGGATAGTCAATGAAACACAGATAGATATGCCTCTGGGACTCTCTGCTTTCTGCCAAGATCCATCTGACATTGGCAATTATGTCTCTAGTGCCATGACCTCTTTTAAACCCAGCTTGTATTTCTGGTAGTTCTCTGTCAATGTACTGTTACAGTAATTTTGGATAATCTTCACAGAATTTTGCCTGAATATGATATTAGTGATATTGCTTGATAATTTCCACATCCTATTGGGTCACCTTTCTAGGGCTGGGGGCAAATATGGTTCTCCTCTAGGCAGTAGGCAAGGTATCTTTCCTCCAATTTTCCTGGTATAAATTGGTGAGTATATCCATGATTGCAACTAGTACACAGGAACCAAAATAAGACATTCAGTCTATCCCAGTGTAACTTAAGAATCATCTCAAGAAAAGGTTTGAGGCATTAAATGAAGACTAGAGGAACTGTGAGATTAACAAAATGAATTACATCTTAACCTCAAGAAAGAGAAAATCTTCAGCTCTAGATCAATGGGCAACCTCATGATAGATGGGGGAAAGATTTACATAATAAATTCATTTTACTTAAATTTTACATAGATTTCCTTTCATTTTACTTGGATCCACAATCAGCATCCATAGTAGCTGCAGTAAAAAGAAAATAAATTCAGAAAGGATATTGCATTGGAGAAATCTGCTGTCAATAGCCTCTCCAAAGTGCGAAGGAGAAACCATATCAGTTCAAAGATTAATGTGTGACTGATTCAGCCATGATAGTTTCAGTTCCTTCTGGCCTCAGAAAGTTAGACAATGAATAAGAATGACTAAAGACAAATCAAAGGATTTGAATTTTAACGTTGGCAAATCATATTGAATATCCAATGAACTTCCAAAAGTGCAAATGAGTCTTGTAGGAAGTGCAACCACAGTGTTCCTTTGAGGCAAGGATGGGGAAACTTCATCTAACATATTTTCGGCACATTTTCAGTAGGCACCAGTTCTTGGAAAATTATATACTGGAAAAGTTGGAGAGTCCAAAGAAAAACTGAAGACTTAAATAGATGGATTTACACAATGACTACAACAATGAACCTCATTGTTCATTAACAGTGGAATAATTGATGCCTTTGAGCTCTGGTTTTGGAGAAAAGCAGTGAACATCCCATGGACTGCCAAAAGAGCAAACAAATATGCATTAGAAAGGGTGCGGTAAAGTGCTCTTTGGAGACAATAATGATGAGGCTTCAATTTATAAACTGTGCGTGCTGCTATTGTACTTGTTATGTACTGTTGAGTAGTTTGCAACTCACAGTGGCCCTATGTACAACAGCTCTGAAACCTTTACCCACACTACCCAGTCACTGAATTAATTCAGGCTTGTCCCTCCACCCTTTCAAGTATGATATCTTCAAGGACTGGTCCCTCCTTGCAATATGCCCAAAGTATGTCAGATGAAGCTTCAGAATCCTGGCTTCCAAAGATCAGCCTGATTTCACTCTCTTCAGGATGAAACTGTTCTTCTAGAATTCTGTGGTATATTCAGTACTTTTCTCTAGCACCACTGCACAAAGACGTCAATTCACCCTGTATCATCCTTAATCATTGTTGAGTTTTCTGATGCATAGCAAGTAATTGTGAAGACCATGGCCTAGATTAGACCCACCTTAGTCTCCAGAGTGACACTGTTGCTCTTCTGTACTCTGGAGAGGTCCCTGACAGTAGACTTTCCCAAGGCAATTCATCTTTTGATTTCCTGACTGTTAGTACCATGAGTGTTGGTTGTGGAGCCCAGTAAACATGTTGCTAGGAGGGGCAATTCCTTGGAGAAGAACATCATGCTTAGAAAGGTGGAGAGTTGGTAAAGGAGAAGAAGACCCTTGGCCAGGAGGATTGACACAGTGACTGCTGCAATGCACTCTAATGTGGTATAAAGTGTGAGGATGTCACAAGATAGGACAGTGTTCAGATTTTTTGTTCATGGGTTTGCTATAGGTTGTACTTACCTTAATGACCATATGTACTTGACCTAACAACAACAACATAAATTGGAGCACATTTGGGACTCTGAGGATTGAGTAATTTAGGTTAAAATTCTTATCTGTTGTACAGGGCCACTACAAGTCACAGTTTCTGTGGCACCTAACAACAACAGTATAGAGTTTCCAACTACTGGCATATGACTGTGCAGAGCACCTCAAATTGTGCCTAAGCTTGAGAAGAATGTGAATCCTAGAACAGCTGATAGTTTTCATGTGAAACCTATCCTAGGACCAGGAGTAAGCCATCAGAGCAGAAGAAGGAACTGCTGCATGGTTCAAAATCAGGAAAGGAGAGCATCAGGGATGCATCCTGTCTGCAACCTCTTCAATCTATATGTAGAACAGATCATTCAGGAGGCCGGGTTTTATGAGGAAGAATATGGCATCAGAATTGGAGGAAGACTCATCAACAACTTATGTTATGCAGATGACACAACCTTCCTTGCTGAAACTGAGGAGTGCCTGAATATCTGCAGAAAGTCGAGGACGGGAGTCTTTCACATGGATTGAAGGTCAACATCAAAAAAACAAATTTTTTCACCACTTGGCCAATTGGGTTAAGATTATTAACAATTTCAGCTTACTCGGGTCCACAATTAACACTCTTATCTTGGAAATAGCAGACAAGAAATCAAAAGAAGAATGTTATTATGTTGTTATGTGTTATGTTGTTTGTTGTTATGTGCCGTCAAGTCACTTGTGACTCATAGCGACCCTTTGTACAACAGCACTAAACCCTGCTCTATTCTGTACCAATC
>NW_006399762.1:20648538-20649728 GCF_000299155.1 Elephantulus edwardii
TCAGGTCCTTCTCAGTTTCAGCAAGCAGGGTTGTGTCATCTGCATAATGCAGATTGTGGATAGATCGTCCACCAAGAATAATGCAGCTATGAACATTGGTGTACAAGCTTTCATTTATGCCTCAGTTCTCATTATCTAGGTATATTCCAAGCAGTGGAATAGCTGTGTAGTATGGAATTTCTATGTTCAGCTTTTTCAGGAAACACCAAAATGCCTTCCAGAGTGATTATACCATTTTACTATCTCACCAACAGTGTATAAGAGTTCCTATCTCACCACATCCTCTCTAACATTATTCCTTTCTGTCCGGTTAAACTTTGCCATTGCTACTGGTGTGAGATAGTATCTCATTGTGGTTTTTATTTGCATCTCTCTTATTGCCAGTGATTTTGAGCATTTCTTCATGTGTCTGTTGTCCATCTAAATGTCTTCTTCTGTGAAAAGTCTTTTCCCTGTCTTTTGTTTGTTTTGTTACTGTGTGTCCAGTCTTTTTGTTGTGGAGGCCCTGTAGGATTCTGCAAACTTTTAATATGAGACCCTTGTCTGAAACGGTATTGACATATGTTTGGGTTTTATTCCCCAGTCAGTATGTTTTCTTTTCACCCTGTTGGAAAAAAGTTTTTGATGCATACAGGGATTTAATCTTTAGAAGGTCCCATTCATCAATTTTATGATAAATGCGATCTTTTAAAAATCAAATACAAGTGTGCATCAAAAGTGCCAAAAAAAAGTTTGTACTGTTTTCCAAAATAATCCAGAGACTGTGAAAAATATTTTACAATGATATTTCAGACTGTGGTCTCATAGCTAATATTTACAAAATACTTTTACAAGAAGTCTGATAAAGGCAGGTATCCAGATGGCCAAGAAACCCGTTAGAAAACGTTCAAAATCAATAGCAATCAGATAGATGAAAATCAAATCACAATGAGGTATCATCTCAATCCAGCACCCAAAACACAGTTTAACAGGACAGCAAACAAAAAATGTTGGCGAGTATGTAGAGAGATTAGAACCCTTATTCACTGCTACTGGGATTGTAAAATGGTATAATCCCTATTAAAAATAGTTTGGAATTTTTTCTCAAAAAGATAAATATAAAAATCCTATCAGCTAATCCATTACTAGGAATATGCCCCAAAGGAATCAGAACTTAGAGAGGAATGGAGCTCTTTATATTGTTGTTGTTG
>NW_006399762.1:20657358-20671822 GCF_000299155.1 Elephantulus edwardii
TTAGTCTCCAGAGTGACACCATTGCTCTTTATTACTTTGGAGAGGTCCCTAACAGCAGACTTTCCCATCACAAAACGTGGTTTTTTTTTTTGTTTGTTTTTTTTTTATTTCCTGGCTGCTGGTGCCAAGAGTGTTGACCATGGAGCCAAGCAGACTAAAGTTGTTAACAATCTCAGTCTCTCCACTATCCATCCTGATGCTGCCAATTGGTCTAGTGGTGAGAATTTTGTCTTCTTGACATTGAACTTCAATCCATATTGGAGGCCGCTGTCCTTGACCATATCCAGGGCAGCATCCGTTCAGAAAACCAGCTGTCTGGGACCACTTCAGAGTGCTGAAGTGCAAAGATACCATTATAAAGATAAGTTGTGCCTGATCTTGGTGATTACTTGCTATGTATCAGAGAACTGGACAATGAATAAGCACGGCAAAAGAAGAATTGATGAATTTGAGTTGTGGTGCTGAAGGAGAGTTGAACATACAATGGACTTCTAAGAGAATAAACATATCTGTCCTGGAGAGCATAAAACCAGTATTTTGAAGCTCAATCTCACATACTTTGTACTTGTTGCCAGGAGGGACCAATTCGTGGTGAAGGTTATCAAGCTTGGAAAGGTGAGGGGCAACACAGCAGAGGAAGACCCTGGATGAGGTAGATTGACACTGTGATTGTGACAATAGGGACAGATGTATTAGAGACAGTAAGTTTGGGTCAGATAGGATAGGATTCAGTGCTAGTATGCATAGTGCTGTTATTAGTCACAAGTGACTTGAAGGCACAGAAGAATAGCAACAATTTTTACTTAGGCAGATTACTATGTCTTTCTCCAGTGTCATGGTGGGTGGATTGAAAATGTTAATGTATAGATTAATGTTAATATATAGATGAGATGCTACTGTATAGGGTACCCAATGAATACACCACCAGGCCTTCTTAATACTTGACAGAGAATTTAATTACTATGTAAGATGTAAGTACACAAGATAGTAAGGATAAAAAAAATTATGATGGGATGCAAAGATGAAACAAACAAAATAGTATAGACATCATGAGATTGACTGGAAATATTAAAAGGGAAGATCTGCCCAGGAGCTAAGTTTTTTAAAAGTAGAATTTGGTAATGGGTTCTAGGGCTCCTTGGGGCCTTATTTTTTGCCAATGTCGTCAATGTGGCTTGCTCTTTGAAGGCAAGAATTATGAGGCTTTGCCTCACATACTTTAGACATATTGCTGGGAGGTGCTATTGACAAAGCAACTGTTGCACTAGGTTCAGCTCTTTAGTTCATAGGGTCACTATGAGTCGTACTCAACTCGATGGCACCTAAGAACAACAATAGTTAGGCCTTAGTTGGGGGAAACGGTGGGTGACTTTAATCCGCAGCTCTCAGGCCTCTTTTTAGTTGTTTTTGGTGAAGCATTCTTCTAGGTTATATAGCCCTAGTCTGTCCACTTGCTGTACAGAGGTAACTCATGGTTGCTGTGAAGCTGAACACTGTGACACTGATGTGCCAAATGCGATAATGGTGACCCATGGTGGACAGTGTTTGGTGGAGCTCCCCAGTCAAAACAACCTTGGAAGCAGGAGTGACATCCACTTCTGAAATAGCTTGCCTCCGGAAACCCTATGAACATGGAGAAGGGATGAAAGTTATACAAGTGTCCAGGTCTTACGTTTATAGGGTCACCATGAGTTACCTACAACTCGACTGTACTTAACAACAGACTCACCTTGAACTTTTAATTAAAAAGATTCACATTTGGAAAAAAGGCAAACAGGAAAAGAGAGAAAAAAATCAATGGATTTTTAAAACTAGGATGAAAGAAGAAAATGTGCAACAACGAATGACTGAACATCCAAATTTTCTGTAAACTCTCATTAAAATCACTATAAAAAAATTAAAACAAGAACAACAACAAAACTGGAACAAGATGTTTGGCCTCTGAGGCAGGGTAAAGTTGATGCTGATCAAAGCTCAGTGCCTGGATATGAAATTAGAGGGATCTGGCAAGAATATTCACTTGAAGCAATGACCTAAATCCACTGGAGTGGAAGTAGGAAGACTACAACAATGGAGAAACAACCTGAGCTTTGACGTTTACCTTCAGTACAGTTCATCTAGCATGCAAAGATGTACAGATAAACAAAAATTATTGTTGGCTTGAGGAGCAGAGAGTCATCTGGATTCCCGACTAATAGACTTGGTCTCATGTGAGGGCTAAGCTGGAAGTAAAGGTCTGGAATTCAGGGAGAAGAGTAGACCTGGAGTTTGAGGCTCATGCTCATTTGAACCTAGTCACAGATGCTGTGTGTGAGTTTGAAGACAGTTGCCTGGCAGACTGACTGGAATATGTCCACCTTTTTTCCCCATTCCCAAGAAAGGAGACCAAAGAGAATGTGGAAATTATGGAACCGTATCATTACTATAGCATGCAAGCAAAATATTGCTGAAGGTATAAAAAAACTGCTATAGTAGTATGTAAACAGGGAACTTCCACAAGTGCAAGCTGGATTTAGAAGAGATGTGGTTTCAGGGATATCATTGCTAATGTCAGGGGTATCCTTGCTGAAAGCAAAGAATACCTGAAGGATGTCTATTCGTGTTTTATTGACTATGTAAACATATTTGACTGAGTGAATCATAACAGATTAGGTCTACCATTAAGAAGAACAAAAATTCCACAATGCTTAATTGTACTCATGCAAAACCTATACCTAGACCAAGAAGCTTTTGTGTGAACAGGTCAAGGAAACACTGCATGGTTTAAAATTAGGAGCAGTATGTGTCAGGGTTTTATCCTTTCTCTATAGCTTTGTAACCTGTATGATGAGCAAATTATTTGAGAAGATAAACACTATGAAGAAAAATGTGACATCAGGATTAGAGGAAGAATCATCAGTAATCTTTGTTATGCGAATGACAACACTGCTAAAAATGAGGAGGACCTGAAATATTTGCTGAAGAAGGTTAGGCATGGCAGCTTTCATTATGCATTTCAATGTCAAGAAGATAAAAACCCTCATCACTGGACCAATAGACCACATCATGATGAATGGAGAAGGATTGAGATTGTCAATGACTTCATTTTATTTGGATGCACAATCAACACATTTGGTATAAGCAGTCAGGAGATCAGGAGATGTATTAGCCTGGGAAAGTCTGTAATCAAGGACCTTTCCAAATTATTGAGGATCAGTGACATCACTTTGAGAATTAAGGTGAGTCTGATTCAGAACATACTCTTTTTTCAGTCACTTGCTATGCATCTGAGAGCTGTAAGATAACTAAAGATAACAGAAGAATAATTAATGCCTTTGAACTGTGGCGTTGGAGAAGAGTGCTGAAGATCTGACAGATGGCCAAAAGAACATGCAACTATGTCTCGGAGAAGGGACAACCACAGTACTAGTTGGAGACGATGATGAAGCTTCATCTCACATATTTTGGGCATGTTTCTAGGAGAGGTTATTCCCTGAAAAGATGCATCATGCTTGGAAAGGTAGAGGGATGACAAAAGAATAAGACTTTCAACCTGGTGGTTTAACATGGTGACTGTGACAATGGACTTGAATGTGTCACAGATTGTGAGGATGGCATGAGATAGAAAAATGTTCATATATACTGTTCACACAAAGTTGCTTGATTTGTACTTGACTCGACATCACCTAACAACAACAACTAGAAAGTAAGGCTTAAAGCAGAGATGGTGATCAGGTGTTAAGAGATTCCGGATCTAACTGAATGAATCTGGATCACTCATACTATAAACCCAGAGATTTCTTTTTCACTCAGTCATCGTGATATTTGATTTTGGATGAGAGTTTAATGATCAAATTCCATTGAGGAAGAAATACATCTTTGTAAAACTTAAAATAGGTATTTTATATTTCCATATTGTTTTTGGGTATGCACAGATAAATTAACAGGAAAGGAAAATAATTTTAAAATGTCAAACTCAAATTTAAATTGATATTTACAATTATCTTTCTATTACTGAAAGATTTAATGTTTATACAACTAAAATATAAGGTCTATCTATCATCTATCTATCTATCTATCTATCTATCTATCTATCTATCTATCTATCTATCTATTGAGACAAATACTATCTCTATCTATCTATCTATCTATCTACTATCTATCTGTCTATCCACACATATATACTCATATAATCTTCAAAACGACCCTGAGATGTAGCTATTACTATCCCACCTATTTTCACAAAAAAAGAGTTTTAATAACTTGCTCAAAGTCACAGAGCTACTGAATGCAGAGCAGAGATTCAAAGCAATGTAATCTGACATCACCTTGTTATCTTTATTTACATTATTAGTATACATTTTATAGATAGTGCTTTTAAACTATGATTTTTTAAAATTTTTTATTGAGATTTTAATGAAAGTTTACCAAGAAATTGGATTTCCACTAATTCATTGATGTACATTTTCCTCCCTCCCAGTTCATTTTTCTCTTTGAAAAATTTCTTGCATTGTTACATAATTTCCTGTCCCTCTCTTCTACCTGTCCACTTTGCTATGCACCTCTTACTCTGGACTGTTGCCATGCAAATAATACCTATTTTGTATGATTTTTCCCCCTCCCTTGTTAACACCATCACAGTTGTGCTAAGAAACACAAAAATGGTAAAGATCTAATTTAGTGGTGGTTGTTATTGCATACTGTCAATTTCTAACTAATCCATAGCTGACCTTTCAGTAGTTTTCAGAAGCAGTAAATGACATGAGAGGGGATTCTCTATCTTTCTTCTGCAGAACAGCTGGTGGATTCAAACCTCATAGCTTCATGTTGGCAGTGCAATTCCTTACCACTAAGCCACCAGCTAAATTCTTTGGAGTGTATCAAAAGCTCTAGAGCATTTTTTCCCCTTTAATTTCATTTAGTGTATTTTATATATGGCTCAAAAAGATCTATTTTAGCCAAAGATACTTAGATTATATAAAATCAAGATTCTGAAATTATTACTTAATAGAATATTAGTTTACAGTAAGTTTCTGTTCTATAGTAATTTTTAAGGAAGCTACAATTTCATATTTATTATTTCCTAGTATAAATGTAGATAATATTTATAATAAGAGTGATTACAACTCAGCAACAATGACAACAAAATTAAGCTCTATAATTAAATGTTGACAGAAATTTGCTGAGTGTTTTCTCAGCATCAATTTTGAACAAAAATTCTAGCTTTTTCTACATTTTTTTCTGCCATTTCTAGCACAAAAAGAATATACTATATTTTTTTGCGAGTGTTAGCAAATTCATTGAATAGAAAATAAAAAGTTTCTGAAGATGATTTGAGCCCATTGTTTTATAAGTTCCTTAATCAGAGAGGGCTGTTTTGTCTCAGAACAACTATGCTGTGCTGTTTGTAATTACAGAGGCTTCTCAGTGGAATTGCAAGCGCTAAGAGAGGGAAGGATTCGTGATCTGGCTGAGAGTGTGCAGATAGAATGTTGCGATGAAAATTCAGGGCCCTTAGAAACCAGAAATATGCTGAGTTTTGAACCAATGGTAAAAATATAGTGGCAAGTGGGAATTGTTCCATGTTGAAGTGGCATTTTGTTTCTAAAAAAGAAGGTATATATTTCAAATATTTTCTAAAAAAAAGTTTCCTAATATCAAACACCATTTTAATGAGGTAAGTGAAAATGAACCAGGTGAGGTAGATTAAATTTTCTTCAAAAACTATCAAGGTTGGACAAGGAGTTATGATTGATGTGACTGGCCCAAACCATTTAGATGTTTTTGTGTTGTTGTTGTTTTTTTTTTATCTGAAAGCATTAACATGTAAAATTGAGTTTCTTAGGCCACTTGAATACTGAATTCAATACACTTGAATTGCTGGTATACAATGCTAATACCTAATATGAAATTTCAGGGAAACATTCTATTACTTGATATAAGCTCAGAATCAATTAATGTAACAGGTAATAAAACTTAAAAAATGAACGAAACATTTTCTCCTTGATATTTTTGATAAAAAAATCTGTGTGTTTTTATTTTATTTGGTCATGAGCAGCTAGTTTTCTATTGCCATATTGGATCTGGTCATGAACAATAACTGGTTTTCTGTGACATGTATTGTTAAATTCGAATTAACATGCCTTTCTGGAATTTGGTTAAAGACAAGGGTGATGAAGTCCATGGGGAAGTGTGCAGGTGGAGAACTAGGAAATTAGACCCTGGAGAAGCAGTAGGGGTTCTTAATCATGGAAATCAGTCTTGACAATTTATACTCTGCCCCTAAATAGTGAACTGCACATTATAAAAATAACTCAAACTAATTTTAACTTCCTTGAATTATCAAACACATGCATTTAGAGAAATATTTGTTTATGAATAGACAATTGAAGCAACTATGCAAACTTTTTCTGTTATTTCTGACAACTTAGATACTTAGGCCTTGATTTTTTTTAATGCAAAGAATTACCCTACATAAGCTTTTTCACCGTATATAAATACACACACACACACACACACACACACACATATACATATAAATGTATATACATATATATGTAATACATATTCATAGAGTTACTACGAATTATAATTGACTCAACAGTACATAACAATAACAGATATGTTTTATTCATTATATACATATTAATAAGTATATATCTTAAATAGGTGCTATCAGATAAATAATAATACACTTAAGTATTAGCCAGAAATGACAGTCTCATAAGTGGCATTTAATATGATATCTTATTATGATTTGTAAGGCATTTTGTTCATATAGCTGAGAAAAGTCACTGATATCTTTCCTATTTCTCCCACATTCTAGTCTATGTTTAGATAATTAATTTTCATTTGGAAATACAGTGACTTCCATCCTCAACCCATTTTTTTCTCCCACTAGGTTAAAAAACAACAACAATCCAACTTCTAATTTTTCATTGACAAGGGAATTTAGTTATATTTTGAATTATTATATATGCAATGTTGTTGTTGTTATATACAGTAGAGTTGGAACTGACCCATAGCTGACCCTCCAGTGGGTTTCAGAAGCAATTCACCACATGGAAGGAGATTGCCCATCCTCCCATGGAACAGCTGGTAGCCTCGAACTGCAAACCTTAGAGATTGCAGCACAGCTTCTTGCCACCAAGCCACAAGAAGATGAGATAACCATGATAATATTTTAAATATACATTATATTCATCAAATTTTTATTTTGCCTCATTACACAACATTAAGTGTATTATTGCTCAGCTTCTAGAATAGAGAAATTCTCTGTAGGGGGAACATGTTTAAATGTTGCTTTGAATGCTTGTTGATAATTATAGAAATACTTTGTTAAATAATTTCTTTCTTATGAAGGAAGAAATGAAATTGTCATGAAATTGTTCTTATCAGAGTTAGCATCTATATTAAGGAAGTTTGAAGGTTTTACCCTCCCTAGGACAACACAAAGATTGGTGATAATTGTTGGTTAAATAATTTGATATTAACAGCTTGCTTTAAACAAACACTATTGTAAAATGCATAGTCGATGTTATAAGTGATTTGATAAAAATGTGTATACTATAAATCATATATTTATGCAATTAATTCAATTATATATATATATAAAGATTATTTATTTATATATGCACGCGAATATAAAACTCACTTCCATCAATTCAATCCCAATTCACTGTGACATTGTAAGACAGTAGAAGAGTTCACAGGTTTTATAAAGATAAAAATCTTTACAGAAGTCGATAGCCACATCTTTTCTCTCTTGGGACACTCTGGTGCATTTGACCAGCTTGTCTTTTGGTGAGCCATCAAATTCTTTGATTACTACTGCACCACCAGGGTTCCGCATACAATTGTTGCATACAGTCAAGTCAGAAACAACCTATAGCTGACCCTTTAGTGGATTTTCAGAGGCAGTTAATCACATAAGTGGAGACTGTCCTTCTTTTTTCCCATAGAACAGTCAGTGGTGTCGAACCACATCACATATACATACATATACCTGTATGCATATGTAGATATATCTTTGTGTATTATGCTTAATACATTGGAATCTAAAGTTTTTATAGACTTTATTTATAATTTTCAAATAATATAACGATGTTATGAATGGAATATACAAATTTTATTTCAATATTAAATATAGAACATATTAATACATATATAATATACACAAATACACCAACCTTTGTAAATACATATTCTGTAAATTATCTTCTGCCAATGTTTTACAAATGTTAAATATGTCATAAAAGTGGATTATAAAAATATGACTCTTTTAATCACCTACTTGACTGTTTTAATACTTTTAATCACATTTTATGCCCAGTGGATTTAAGGTACAATTCATCTGTGTTTACACTTTTTGTATTCTTTAATCATAAAGTTACTCTGTCTTAGAAAGTACAAATAATCAAACACAATTAAGTGAAACCTCCGTAAAGTATATCTGGTTTAATTATACTTCTCTTTATTCTATTTATTTATTTCTGCATATATGCTCTTTAATATCTATAAGAGTTTTGTTTGGGGGTTCTTTTGTTTATATTTTACTCTGGTAGTGAATTGAACATTCTCCAGAATCAATATAGCAGGGATGAGGCGTGTGAGTGAGAACTGGACGAGATGTCCTAAAATGACAGCTTAGTTGTTCTGAGCTAATGCTTTAGTTTACTAGAACACAGCAGTGTTTCTTCAACTCCTATTTCTAATAGGACACAGTAACGTTTCTTTATTTTATAATTTTATTCTCACATTCCTGGTTAATATGGAATTTCTAGGGCTTGTTGATGAAGCAGATGAAATAATCTTGTTACCTAACAGTCTGAGCATCCTTTGGACTATTACTGTTAACATCCTAGAATGATGTTGTTCTAGATTCTGGTGAATATTCTCAGGATGTATTGCCAATCTGACATAGAACATAAATGTTTAGATTACACTTCAAGCAAAATATTGCAATATTTCACTTTATTACTTTTCTTCCTCTCTTCAGCTTAACCCTTGATCTCATTAAGAATAATAGGAAGGGAGTTCTTGTGGCCTATTGGCAAGAAGCTGTACTACAGTCCAGAAGGGGAAAGGTTCAGATCCACCAGATGTTCCACTGGAGAAGGATGGGCAGCTTCTTAATGTGCCAGTTGGATCTGACTTGACAGCACACAACAATAGGGGGGGAAAAAAAGAATAACTGCAATTGAACTTTTTATGCTGTTGCCATTTAACTACATTAAAAGATTTTCCAAATGTGTGCAAATTTCCCATAAATAGTATTTTGTAGGGATGGAATTTTCTGATTCATACTATTGTGTTTCCAATGAAGACTGTCAGGTCTGTGATGTTTAAGTAGAAGAGTGAATGCAGTTGTTAAGCCTTGAGGGGACTCATGTTTTCTGAGCGTTACCGAAAAACCTTATGGATAATTGCATTTTTAAGAAAATGTACCCTTCAAATAGAATTGTTTTAAAAGTGGAATGCACTTGGAAATTGCTGATAATTTTCTTTCTGAATAGCAACTTAAACAGAGTCCTGAGCAGAAAAAAAAAGCTTCAGTTCTGACCAGGCTTCTATGTGTGGGCAGATGGGATGCAGAAATCACAAAATTCAGTCAGTTTGCCTGGGGCTCTAATAATGCTGAAGCATCGTCACGTCTCAAAAAGTCTGCATAGCTTTAACTTTTTGTACCAGGTCTATCCATGTCACAGCAGATGAACGTGAAGGCCAATAACCCTGGATCCATCGCCAAATTCTTTGTTTAGAGCCCCATCTGGTTATGAAATCCTTACTTATTCCTTGGAGGTAGACCAGAACCACTGGTCCAATTGACATTGGTTAGGTGGCTCAAGTGTTCTTCAGTTGCATGGTTTCCACAAGCTGCAATAGATTAATTGTGTGGTTTATTTACTTTGCAAAAAACCTTGTGTGAGCAACACATACCCTCCTGACTGCATAGTTTAATTGCCATTGCTTTCTCCCAACAGGGATTCCAGCAGAGCTTCTTCAGTGCTAACAGCTTGTGTGGAATGCAACAACACAAACTCTTACTGATGTGAGTAACCACAGATCAAATTTCTCTTCTCTACTTTGGTTAGGGCTGTTTTGTGGTGGATTGACTCTCAGTTGGCTTTGTGGATTTTTAATGAGGAACAAACACTGTTTTGGAGTAGCACAGCTGAGGAGCAGGGGACTAGTGGAAGATGTTGTTTTTGGCAGAAATGGTGGCAGGATGAGGCATCACAGCTGGTAAGAGTGTGCCCTTACTGATGGGGGAAAAATAAAACTACTGACTAGAAACTCATCATTTTGTTGGTTGAACTTCAGTCAACAATCCTTAATTTGAATGTCATACATTTTACACATTACTGAATCTGTAGTTATTGGTGGAATTTGAATAATTTCTGTGTAATAAACCATAAGATTTATAATTACTTCTCATCTCTAGTAATTTTGTCACATTATCATTAAAATAAATTAGTCATAAATTTCTTTTTTAAATTTTTTAGTCATAAATTTCTTTGTTCCTATTCTATCTAAGAACGTTTGGTAAAGACATACTATTTGCCCTTCAGATGAGAGAAAATTTAGTTAAATGTAGCCTGTCTCAATATTGTACAATCTTACCAGTCAAGGAGAACATCTGTAAATAACTATGTAAATGAGATATGCATATTAAGTGTTAAGGGAGTTCAGATGAGGGGGGGAATTTTTTTCTATCCAAAAAAGATTAGAAAACTCTTTAGGATGGAACTTGGCTTCTGAGTTTAGACTTGAATTATGAGTAGAATTTGCAAACACAGAGACATATAAAAGTATTTCTGATTGGGGAGAAAACAGCCTGAGAAAATGTAAGGTGAATATGCTACACGGTATCTAATTCTTTGTTGGAATATTAGAAGTGGCTATCAGGAGAAAAGACTCAAAGGAGAATTGGACATATATTTTGGAGGAATTAAAAAGCTACTTGAACAAAATTTTTATTGTGGACAAGAAGTCATCAAAGTTTTTCCAAATAGATTTATGGATTCTAACCTTATAGAGGCTCAGTGTCAAGAAGACAAAGATTCTCACCACTGGACCAATTGGTAGCATCAGGATGGATGGCGAAGAGATTGAGATTGTTCACAGCTTCAGTTTGCTCAGCTCCACAAGCTCCACAGTCAACACTCTTGGCACCAGTATCCAGGAAATTAAAAGGCATATTGCAATAGGAAAGTCTGCTGTTAGGGACCTCTCTAAAGTACTCAAGAGCAACAGTGTCTCTCTGGAGGCTAAGGTGCGCCTGATACAGGCCATGGTCTTTGCAATCACTTGTTATGCATCAGAGAGTTGGACAATGACTAGGGAGGACAGAAGGAGAATTGATGCCTTTGAACTGTGGTGCTGGAGAAGAGTATTGAATGTACCATGGACTGCCAAGAAAACAAACAGATTCATCCTGGAGAGGGTTAAACCAGGCTACTCCTTGGAGGCAAGGATTCTGGGGCTTCGTCTGACATACCTTGGGCATGTTGCCAGGAGGGACGGGTCCTTGGAGAGGAGACATCATGCTTGGGAGGGTGGAGGATCGGCGCAGGAGGGGAAGACACTCTATGAGGTGGATTAATTCAGTGACTGGGATAATCGGGATGGGTGTGTCAGAGGCAGTGCGATTGGCACAGGATAGAGCAGGGTTTAGGGCTGTTGTGCATAGGGTCGCTATGAGTCTCAAACGACTCGATGGCACATAACAACGACAACAACACCTTATAGAAAGCATTGGACTATTCATTGACTGCAAGAATTAACAGTCTCTTCCCAACCTATGTTATAAATGTCCAATTTTTGGACAACTCCATTTGCCCTTTAAAATTAAGTAAATTTGTCCTACTTGCCACAAATCTTAACACACATCACTTGTTGCAGGTGCATCTTTTTAATCATCTAAAGACTTCCAAACTGTTAAGGGGAGATGGTAAATAACCATACGCACCCGCGCTGAGTTACCTACAAATACAACTTTAAACAGACTTATAAACAAAGCTTGTTGATAACTTAAAACTTTTCTCTCTCATTGCCATTAAATTATAGCAGACTCATAGCTGACCATATGTTTTCAGGGGTTTTAAATTAATTGTAAGGTAAGAGATTGCTCGTATTTTCCCCTTGGAGCTGATGGTGGACTTGACCTGCGTAAAAGAAATCTGCAACTACCTAGGAACTAAGCCCTAGAGTTTCCTATCGTTATTCTCAATTGCCTTTATTTAGACTGGACTGCCCTTTAGCTGGTCCATGTGAATGCTCCTTCATTATTTTTCCTAAAAGTGCAAGCATCATTTGCTAGTACAGACTGCTGTTGTTAGGAGCTACTGAGCTGGCTCCAACTCATAGCAATCCTATATACAACAAAGGTTCTCAGGTAGGTGGGAGTTTGGGTCTATATTTGTTTTAAAAACGAATTAATTGTGACACAGTATGACCCCAACATCAGCGTTATACTTGGAAATGCCCTCTTGTGTGTGTGTGTGTGTGTGTGTGTGTGATTCAGTGATCCCTGGTGGCCTAGTGGCAAGAAGCTACACTGCAATCCCAAAGGCACGAGGTTCTAGGCCACTAGCTGCTCTACAGGAGAAGGATGAGCAATCTCCTCCAATAAGATTAACTGCCTTTGAGAACCCGTCAGAGGGTCAGCTATGGTTCGATTTCGACTCAACAGTATACACAACACCATGTGTAATTCAGAGGGCAGAATATAATCTACAATCTACTGAACTGTATTTTTCTTAGTAATACTTTATACTAATGAACAATCGACCTCCGCCAAAATTACCGAATGAATGCTATATTCTTTCAGAATCCAGTTGCTGGGTACCTTTTCTATTTTAATTGTCTTCTTGATTACTGTGGTAGTTGTCTTCTGCTTTCATAACAATCCATCCCAAATTAATAACTATGAAGAGCAGGAATATATTTTCTGTCAATTTTGGGGCCTAGAAATCCAAATCAGAGTATTGGGTCAATGTGAAGTTCTGATTTGTGATTAGCTCTAAAAGTTGTTTATTAGTCAGGTTTGTTTCCCAGAGGAAAAATAGCTCAAGACTCATATTCACAGACAGACCAAAAATTGACCTGGAAACAAACTAAAATACATTCATTTTTTGGGACAGAACATTTACTACCAGGAGAAGATGAATCACTACACAAATTCCAGTGGCAGAGGGCTAGAAAATTACTACTGATGATGGGAGGAAGCAGCTAGCTATTATAACTACTACACCAGCAACCCCCAATGTATAACAAAACCAAGAATTTCACAGGCTGATGGGGAAAACAGTTAGTAACATACAAGCTTAATTTAAGGGGAAAAAATCTGGCCATTTGCTTGAGGAGGAATGATCAGCTTGACCTTATTTGTAGAAGAAACCAGAACAATAAGTCCAATGAAAACAAGTCTAGTAAAAGAAACAAATCAATAAAACTCAGTCAGCTGTTGTTGTTGTGTGTCTTTCAGTCGCCTGCTATTCATAGCGACACTTTGTACCATACTTCTGAAGCCTTTCCTATCCTGAGCCAGTCTCGCTGATTCTGGCACACCTACCCCATTACTCCAGTTAGTGTGTCAATCCATCACTTCTGGGTCTTCTACTCCCACCCTGCCCCTCCAATCTTCCTAGCATGATGTACTTCTCCAAACATTGGTCCTTCCTTGTCACATGCCAAAAGTATGTGAGATGAGCTTCAAAATTCTTGCCTCCAAGGAGTAACTTGGTTTTACTCTCTCCAAGACAGAGCTTTTTGTTCTCTTGGCAGTCCATCATATGCTCAGTACTCTCCACCAACACCACAACTCAAAGGCATCAATTCTTCTATGATCCTTAGTCATTGTTCAGGTCTGTGATGCACAGCAAGTAATTGCGAAGATCATTGACTGCATCAGATGTACCTTAGTCTCTAAGCTGACATCATTGCTCCTGGGGAGTCTGGAGAGGTCCCTGACAGCCTATTTTTCACAATTCAAATTGTCCTTTGATTTCCTGATTTCTAACACTAAGAGTGTTGATTGTGGAGCAAAGCAAGCTAAATTGGTAACAACTTCAATTTCTTTTCTGTCTATCATGGTGTTGCCAATTGGCCTAGGGGTGAGAAACTTTGTCTTCTTGATGTTGAGCTTCAATCCATATTGAAGACCACAGTTCTTGACCTTCTTCAGCAAGAACTTCAGGTCTTCCTTAGTTTCAGCAAGCAAGATTGTCTCATCTGCGTATTGTAGGTTGTTAATGAGTCTTCCTCCAATCCTGATGCCACATCCCTCATGACACATTTCATGGTTCCACTGAAGAAAGAGGTGCAATCTCCTCTTGTTCCAGTAGGATGTGATTCAATGGTACACCACAAGAAAAAGAAGAGGGAAGGAAGGAAGGAAGGAAGAAGGGAGGGAGGAAGGGAAGAAAGGAAGGAAAGAAGGAAAAAAGGAAGAAGGGGGGATGGAAGGAAGGAAGGAAGGAAG
>NW_006399762.1:20671922-20674508 GCF_000299155.1 Elephantulus edwardii
GAAGAAGGGGGATGGAAGGAAGGAAGGAAGAAAGGAGGGAGGAAGGGAAGAAAGGAAGGAAAGAAGGAAAAAAGGAAGAAGGGGGGATGGAAGAAAGGAAGGAAGGAAGGAAGAAGGGAGGTAGGAAGGGAAGAAAGGAAGGAAAGAAGGCAAAAAGGAAGAAGGGGGAAGGAAGGAAGGAAGGAAGGAAGGAAGGAAAAGGAAGGATGTATACCATATATTTGGTATTTCTAGGCATATGCTTTCTCCCAGGTGTCTCTGAAATCTCTTCTACTTATGAGATAGCACTCTGAATGATTAGATTTAAGATCCACTCTACTCTACCGAGAGTCTAGTAGTGTGGTTCTCAGAGAGTTGCACCGATAAAAAAAGTCTGAACTTCTCTGATGGTTCAAATCCACAAGCCACTCTGTAGGAGAGACATGGGGAATCGCCTCCCTTTCAAGTCAACAGCTTTGAACAGCTGCTGGAAGGGAAGCTATGAGTCAATTCTAACTCTATGGAAATGAGATTGGAATTTTTTTCTCTGACAGGATCCCTTTGACATAATAAAATAATAAAGCCAAACCCTGTCCTAAAGTGAGATTATATTTACAGTTAGCCAATCCATATTATTATTGTTTTGAGGGCATATAAATCAATATATGTTAGTTAACAAATACATATAATATATTCATGGAAGAAATGAATATAACATATTTTTTGTTTTGTTCAAATATTCAAAACTCAAGAACTGAAACTCATTGCCATCCAACCGACTAAAGCTGAACCTCCAGTAAGTTTCTGAAGCTGTAAATTGCATAAAAGGAGATTGCCCACCTTTCTCCCACAGACATTCTAAAATGGAAATAAGATTGTTTACATTAGTTGTGTGCAAAGATGTCCAGCTGCTACTATAGTTGAATATAACAACAGCAACAAATAAACAGAATATAAGAGAAATGAATAGACCTGGTTGCATATCTCTCTCTCTCTCTTCATGATATCTAGGGCATTTGCAAAACTTTTATTTGAACAAATAAAAATGTAACTTTCTTAATATTAACAATAATTTAAAATAGTTCTAGTATTTTGAATGAAAGTGATGTGTCACTATTTGACCAGTCCTTTCCCTTCATTTGGAATAACTAAAAAGGAATAGAAAAAACATACAGACATGAAAATTCAAAATGTTATAAACCACAACAAAAAATCAACTTAATCTAAACATTTAGAAGTAATTGTCTCTAACAAAAGAGGCACTTTGAATTCAACCAACTGGAACTTTGTATCCTTCAAATGACATCCGTGGGATATTTGGTAATGGCTGGAGACACGAATTTTGAAAATAGAGACCACGGATTTACTAAATTATAAAATACATTAATTCAAAATTTCAAATATGTTGAAATTTGGAAATCTTGACTTAGAGTTGTTGTTTGTTGTTGTTATGTGCCATCGAGTCACTTGCGCCTCATAGCAACCCTATGTACAACAGCTCTAAATGCCGTTTTATCCTGTGCCAACCCAGCCATCTCAAACACACTCATTCCCACCACACCACTCACAGAATCGATCCATCTCATCAAAAGTTTTCCTCTCCTGCGCTGTCCCTCCACTCTCCCAAACATGATGCCCCTCTCTAAGGACCACTCCCTCCTTGCAACATGCCCAAAGTATGTCAGAAGAAGCTTCAGAATCCTTGACTCCAAAGAGCATTCTGGCTTCACCCTCTCCAGGACAAACCTGTTTGTTCTCCTAGCAGTCCATAGTATATCCAACACTCTTCTCCAGCACCACAGCTCAAAGGCATCAATTCTCTTTTTATCATTCCTATTCACAGTCCAACTCTCTGATGCATAGCACATAATTGTGAAGACCATAGCATGGATCAGGCACACCTTAGTCTCCAGTCTGACATTGATGCTCTTCAGTACTTTTGAGAGGTCCTTCACAATGTAATTCATCCCTTGATTTCCTGGCTGCTGTTACCAAGAGTGTTGACTGTGGAGCCAAATAAACTAAAACTGTTAACTATCTCAATCTCTTCACCATCCATACTGATGCTGGCAATTGGCCCAGTTGTGAGAATCTTTGTTTTATTGATGTTGAGCTTCAATCCATATAGGAGGCTGCAGTCCTTGACCTTCTGCAGCAAGCGCTTCAGGTCCTCCTCAGTTTCAGCAAGCAGGGTTGTGTTATCTGCATAAAGCAGGTTGTTGATGACTCTTCCACCAATCCTGATACCACATTCTTTCTCATACAACCCAGCGCCTCAGATGATCTGTTCTGCCTACAGATTGAAAAGGTATGGAGACAAAATACATCCCTGATGGACCCCCTTCTTGATTTTGGACCATGTAGTGTCTCCTTGCTCTGTTCTGACGACTGCCTCTTGTTCCAATTATAGGTTTCTCATTAGCACAACCAAATGTTCTGGAATTACCATTCTTCTCAGAGTCAGTCATAGCTTGTTGTGATCTTGGAGTAGAAATGGGAAAACTGGACCTTGCATTTCATGCTTTATTCAACTTGTATTTCTGAAATTACATAGAAGTGTCCTTGGCCTCCCTGAACTGTATTTTATTGAATTATAAACATAAATCT
>NW_006399762.1:20674608-20694329 GCF_000299155.1 Elephantulus edwardii
AAGAAAGAAAGAAAGAAAGAAAGAAAGAAAGAAAGAAAGAAAGAAAGAAAGAAAGAAAGAAAGAAAGAAAGAAAGAAAGAAAGAAAAAGGAAGGAAGGAAGGAAGAAAGAAAGAAAAAAGAAAATACTGTTCTTAGTTTTACCTTAGAGTTGAGTACAACTCATAGAAACCCAATAAACAACAGATATAAACTCTATCCTGGACCATCACTCTATTTTTAACACATTTGAGCCCACTGCTGCAGATACTGTATCAATCTATCAGGTTGAGCTCTTCCTTCCTTTTGCTCCCCCCACCTATCTAAACATGGTGTCCCTCTCCAAGAAATACATTCTCATAGCAGTATGCCCTAAGTATGTGAGATGAAGCTTTGTCACTTTTGTCTCCAAGGAGCACCATGTTGCATATTAGTCCAGTGGAGATGATGTTCATATTCTTATTGTTGAGATGCAATCCTTTTTGTAATCTGTATTCATTAAAATTCTTCATTAAGCACTTCTAGTCCTCTTTACTTTCTCCAAGCAAGATTTTGACAGGTGCAAGACAGTTTCTTGATGAGTTTTTCTCCAATTCTGATGCCACATTCTTCTTTATAGAATCCAGCTTTTTGAATAATTTTCTCAGCACACCATTGAATATGTATCTAGAGAGGCTACAACTCTAATGCACATGTTTCTTAATTTTAAACATGTATTGTATTCTTGCTCTGTTTGTATAAAAGCTTCTTGTTCTAGGTATAGATTTCCCATGGACACAATTAAGTATTCTGGGATTTCCATTTTTCATCAGTGTTAGCCATAATTTTTTATGATCCATACAGGCAAATGCCTTTGCATAGTCAATAAAACACAAATAGATATTTTTCTGGTATACTTGGCTTTCAGACAAAATTCATCTGACATCAGCAACAATATCTCTGGTGCCAGGATCTTATTTAAAACAAGCTAAAACTTCTGGAAGTTCTCTGTCTGTATACTGTTCTAATCATTTTAGAATGATAATGCTATTGTTAAGTTCCATCAACTGCAACTCATAACAACTCTATGAAAAAGTCTGAACCCTGCCCTATTGTTGTTTTTACATGCCCTGGAGTTTGACTATGAATAATAGTAACCCTATGAACAACTGATTTTAATTCTGCCCTATCTCGCACCATCCTTCTCAATCCTGATATTCTTGAGCTCGTTGCTTCAGTAACTGTTGATCCTTCTTGTTGAGGGATTCCTCTCTCTCTCTCTCACTGACCCTTCCTCCACCTTTACAAATATGATGATTTTTTTCCCAAGGACTGGCTTCTCCTGAAAAGGTGCCCAAAGTGAGATGAAATTTCATCACCCTTGCCTCTAGGACATATAGGTTTATTTATCCTTTCTCCAAGACATATATGTTTGTTCTTTTTGAAATCCATGGAATTATTAAAAAATCTTCTCCAATACTACACCTCAAAGACAGTGATTCTTCTTTTGTCGACCTTATTTATTTTCTAACTTTCAGATCTATTGGAAGTAAATGAAAAGAGTATGGTTTGAATGAGGCACATGTTTAAATTGTGTTTTATCTGTGTTTAAACTGACATGATTGCACATGAAAATCTTGGAGAAGTCCCTAATGGCAGATTTCTTCAGTGCAATACTGCTCTTGATTATTGTTGATTGCTAATACCGAGGATGTTAATTGTGAATCCAAGGAAGATGAAATTGGTAACAACTTCAAGTTTTCACTATCTATAATGATATCACCTATTGTCTCAGTGGTGAGAATTTTTATTTTCTTTATGCTGAGGTGTAGTCCATATTGAAGGCTGTCGTTTTTTTATCATCTGTAGCAAGAACTTCAAGTTCTCTGTGGTATTAAAGGGTTTATTATCCAAAATGGCTTCCCTATTTATTAACTTACTTTGCCATGTGGTTATTGGTTAATAGCACAGTAATCTTGCCATTAAATTGAGGAGCTAATCTAGCAGCAGGAAGAGGGAAATCTCACTGCCAGCGAAAAAGAAGCAAAACAATGTAATACAGCCTTCAGGAAAATAGATTCTTGTACCAGCTAGAGCAGGGCTTATGGGAGCAACAACCATAGAAGATGCAGAAGAAGACCAGATACCTGACATAAGATGTAGCATGCCTTGAAATTGCTATACCATTCAATAGGAGCGAAGAGTCTTTTGCTCAAGTTTGTTAAAGGACTGGAGTGCAGGAGTGGGAATACCATGATTTGCAGGCTTGGGAGCTTTGTAAGCTTCACCTAAAGTCCCAAGGATCAAGGCTATAGTATCTGCCACCACATTTCAGAAGCTGCCCTGACTGTATTATATTACTAACCTGGTTCATCACATTTTGACTTTTCCAATATAGTTCTCTGGTCCGTGAGCTATCACATCAGGTTTTGGACCCAGTAAAGCAGCATGATTGTTGTTGACATGAGGAGAAGGAGGTATGGGAGCATAGATGACAAATCTGATCTCATGGGTATTGCTTTTGTGTTGTTGATGGGGACAGTTCACTTTTGTGAAGTTAGTCAGGGTTAGATTTGGCCATCCCCAGAAGGCCCTTGCTCTTTATACATCCTCCTTGTTTTTAGCATGTAAGATTGATTTATCTGCATTATGCAGGTTGTTGATCCGAATGCCACATTCTTCTCCATAAAGTCCAGCTTCTTGAATGAATGTTTTCAACTATAGATTAAACGGGTATGCAGGTAAGACAAAGCCCCAGTGCACACTTTTCTTTATTTTAAACCATAAAGTGTTCTCTTGCTTTGTTCAGAAAACAGTTTCTTGGTCTAGGTATATGTTTTGATGAACACAATTAAGTATTCTAAGGCTCACATTCTTTTTAATATTACCTATAATTAATAACATGGAAATATGAAAAAGAGCAATTTCTTTAGCATGGTAAGGCAACGTAACTTTCAACTTAGAATTAAAATAACAATTACTCCTTTACACAGGATAAGGATAACTTAAAGAAATTTTGACTGAAATAAAATTTAGCATTTAAAGCCATGAAAGAAAGTTCTCTTCGTTCTCTCCAGTACTACGTAAGAAAATTCCTAAAACTGTATTTAAGGTCTAAAGGAATGTTCTTAGATGACCTGAGCTAAAATGATAGATTAAAAAATTATTTAATTAGTTCACTCATCATAATGCCCTCAAGTCCCTCCCAAGTTAGGTAATAATTCACAAAAGCATTGCTCCTGCATGCTGTGTAATATTCCATCATGTGGATTTACTATAATTTGTCAATCCACTAGATTATGGTTAGACATCTTGGCTGTTTCCATGTTCTTGTGACTGTGAATAAAGCTACTATGAACATTGTTGTACAAGTCTCTGTTTGTGTCTCCGTTATCACGTTCTTGGAGTATATTCCAAGCAGTGGAATAGCTGGGACATAGGGAATTTCTATGTTCAGCTTTTTTTGAGGAAGTGTCAACTTTCCTTCCAGAATGGTTATACTATTTCACAATCCCATCAATAATGTAGTAGAGTTCCTTTCTCTCCACATCATCTCCAATATCTATTACTTACTGTCCTGTTAAACTTTGCCACTGCTACTGGAGCGAGATGGTATTGCATTGTGGTTTTGATTTGCATCTCTCTTATTACTAATAATTTTGAGCATTTCTTCATCTGTCTGTTGGACATTTGAATACCTTCTTCTGTGAAAATTCTTTTCTTGTCATTTTCCCAGTTTATAATTGAGTTATTATTCTTTTTCTTGTGGAAGCCCAGGAGTATTCTGTAAACTTTAGTTATGTGACTCTTCTCTGAGCTGGTGTTGCCAAATATTTTTTCCCATTCAGTAGGTTTTCTTCATTTTTCAAGAAGATCATAAGGAAAATTGTCAAATTTATATGAAAAGGCAAGAGATCCCAAATAGGTAAAATATTTCTGAGAAACAAGAAAGAAGTGGAAGGCATAGTATTTCTTGACCTAAAAATCTACTACACAGCGATAGTTACCAAAATAGCATGGTACTGGTACAATGACAGACACATAAACCAATGGAACAGAATTGAGAACCTAGAAATAGACCCAGTTATCTAGAGTGTTGTTGTTGTAAAGTGCCATTTAGTCATAGTCTTCTCATAATGACCCTATGAATTAAAGTCCTCAACACTTGTGTGACTTTCATCCTTTCTTTAGGTTCATAGGGTTCCTGGAGGCAAGCTATTAAGGAAGTGGATGTCACTACTGCTTCCAAGCTTGTTTTAACTAGGAAGCACCACCAAACACTGTCTCCATGGGTAACCATTAACACATTTGACACATCAGTGTCACAGTGTTCAGCTTCACAGCAACCACAAGTTAGCTCTGTACTGCAAATGGACACACGAGGGCTATACCACCTAAAAGAATGTTTGAGCAAAACAATGAACAAAAAACAAGCCAAAGGTGATAGAAGCTATCTACTGTTGTTGTTGTTTGTTATGTGCCTTCGAGTCGCTTGCGACTCATAGCGACCCTATGTACAATAG
Organism: Elephantulus edwardii; assembly: GCF_000299155.1. Classification (NCBI taxonomy): domain Eukaryota; kingdom Metazoa; phylum Chordata; class Mammalia; order Macroscelidea; family Macroscelididae; genus Elephantulus; species Elephantulus edwardii. Next base: position 20,679,088 of record NW_006399762.1, read on the forward strand.
CCCTAAACTCCGCTCTGTCCTGTGCCAATCGCACTGTCTCTGACACAGTCATCCCGATTACCCCAGTCACTGAATCAATCCACCTCATAGTCAACTTATATTCCACAAGGTAATCAAACATCAAATGGGGAAATGACAACCTCTTCAACAAATAATGCTGGCAAAACTGGACTTCTACCTGTACATCTCCATATCATACACAAACATCAATTTAAAATGGATTAGAGACTTGAGAATAAAGTTCAAAACCATAAAGTTCATAAGAGACAAACTGCAATCAATCTTAGAAGGCCTAATCTATAGTATAAAGAGACTGCCAAATACAGCCAGAAATTCACAATCTGAAGAGGATAAAATTGGTGAGTGGGATCTTTTAAAGATTAAATCCCTGTGTGCATCAAAAGGTGTTCTAGCTATTTTGGAATGATCTTCAGCAGGATTTCAATTGTGCATGACATTAATGACATTGTTTGACAGTTTCCACATTTTGTTGAATCTCCTGTCTTGGGAACAGGAACAAATATGGAACTTTTCCAATCCAGTGATCAGAAAGCTATCCTCCAAATTTCCCAACATAGAATGGTCAGTGCATCCAGGGTGGCATCTGTTACTTGAAACAAACCATTTGGTGTCCAGTTGATGATTTTATGAACTCAATATTTTAATTTACCTTTGTATAAAAAAAAAAAGGATTGTACAAAGCATATCCCCCTTTCTGTTACCTATGGAAATTTTTCCAGAGAAGTTGAAACAAAGGCTGCCGGTATTCTGAGACTGTGTACGTTTGCATAAAACTAAAGGAAACCCTGATGATACTCAGAGTTATATAAAGGAGACATAAATTATGCTTTTTATTGAATAGCAAGTTTTTCCTTGCAGCCTAGGATTTGAAGCTCCATCTCACACATTTTGGGCATATGGCCACATTGGTCACATAGAGGGATGGGTCACTAGAGAAGGACAACCTGCTCAGAAGGGTGGAGGGACAATGGAGAAGAGGAAGACCCAAAATAAGATGAATTAATACAGTAACTGGAGCAATGTGGGTAGGTGTGTTGGAGTCCGTGAGACTGGTTCAGGAAAAGGCAGGCTTAGCGCTTATAGTACGTAGGGTCATTATGAATTGTCATTGACTCAGGAGCATGTAACAACAACAACAACAACAACATTTATATTTTAAATACTTCACTTTAATCATCAGTTCAGAAATTTTGTCTATTTGATGGTTGTATTTGAGTAAGGGAACTCTTATGTCCTAGTAGATAAGGAGTTTCATTAACTGCACAAAGGAAGGCAGTTTGAATCTATCAGCTGTTTCTTTGGGAAAAAGATGGACAGTATCCTCCAATGCAATGCACAGCCTCTGCAAAACCACTGGAGGGTCAGCAAGAAATTGGTTTCAACTGTATACCAATAACAATAACAACAACACTACTTAAGAGAGTAATAACATAGAAGTTTTACATTTACAATACCATGCAATTAGCATGCATATTATTGTTGTTGTTATGTACAATTGGGTTGGAAACAATGCATAACTGACCTTGCAAGGAGTTTTCAGAGGCAGAACGTTACATGGGAGGAGAGAGTCCATCATTCTTCTGCATTAAAGTTAATGGATTTGAACCATGTGCCTTAAAGTTGGCAGTACAACTCCTCACTATTGGGCTACTCCTGTCATACTATGCATGTTGTTGTCAGGTGTCATAGAGTTGAGTATGATTTATAATGATCCTATTAACAACAGATATGAACCCTGTCCTATCCAGTGTCAACATCACAGTCTCAGACATACTCGAGCCTGTTTGCTGCAGTCACTGTGTCAATCCACCTTGTGTAAGATCTTCCTCTCCTTCAACATCCACACCTTTCCAAGCATGATGCTCTTTCCCAAGGAAAAGCATCTTTTAGCAACATGGCCAAAGCTTCACCATCTTTCCCTCCAATAAGTATTGGCTTCACCTACTCTATGATATATCTGTTTGTTAATTTGATAGTTCATAGGATATTTAATACTTTCTTCCAATACTACAGTTCAAAGGTATAAAATTTTCCTCTGTCATCCTTATTTGTTGCATAGCTCTCAGTAGCATAACAAGTGATTGAAAAGACCTTGATCTAAATCAGGTGACCTTAGTCCTTAAACTACCATCCTTATTTCTTGGAAATTTAGAGAAGTCTCTACTACATACTTTCCCAGGGCATTATGTCTCCTTTTCTCCTGACTACTGGTTTAATAGTTCCAAGGCTATTGACTGTGGATCCAAGTGAGATGAAGTCATTGACAGTCTCAATTCTTTCTCCATCTATTATGATATTGCATATCTATCCAGTAATTGCAAAGACACAATCAGGTACACCTTGGTCTATTACTGACATCATTGCTTCTAAGTACTCTGGAGAGATCCCTGGCAGATTTTCCTAGTGTAATTAATCTTTTGACTTCCTGATAGCTGGTGTCATGAGTGTTGATTGTGGAGCTGAGCAAGGTTTAATTATTAACAACCTTGATCTCTTCTCCATCCATTATGGTTTTGCCAATTGGCCTAGTGGTGAGAACTTTTGTCTTCTTGATGTTGAGCTTCAGTCCATATTGAATACTACAATTCTTGATCTTCTGCAGTTGTGATTCTGGAGAAGAGTCTTGACCAGACTATGGACCACCAAGAAAATAAATAGGTCTGTTTGGAGAGGGTGAAACCAAGTTTCTCCTTGGAGGCTAAGATTTTGAAGTTCCATCTCATATACTTAGGGCATGTTGCCAGCAGGGACTGATCCTTAGGGAAGGACATCATACTCAGAAGTGCGGAAGGACAGCACAGGAGACAAGACCCCAGATGAGATGGATTGATAAAGTAACTAGGACAGTGAGGGCAGGTGTATCAGAGTTAGTGAGACTGGCTTAGGAAAGGGCAGTGTTCAAATCTGTTATACAGTGGGTAGCTAGTACACAGTTACACAGCGACTCAACGGCATCTAACAACAACTCTATTCCGTGGGGAGAATTTTTGCTTTCTTAATGTTGAAATACAATCCATATTGAAGGCTATAGGATTTGAACTTCTACAGCGAGTGCTTTATGTCCTCCTCACTATCAGCAAGCAAGATTGTGTCATGTGCACAGTGCAGGTTATTGAGTCTTTCTCTAATTCTGATGCCACATTCTTCTTCATAGAGTCCAGCTTTGCTAACCGTTAGCTCAGCATACCAATAGAATAGGTACAGACATGAGAGAATACCCTGTCACATGCTTTTTTAAATTTTAAACCACGTAGTGTACTCTTGATCTCTTTGCACAGCAGCTTCTTAGTCTATGTTTCACATGAGCACAACTAAGTGTTCTAGGGTTTCCATTCTTCTCTATGTTAGGCCATAATATGCTATGAGTTGCACAGTCAAATGCCTTTGCATAGTCAATAAAGTACATAGACATTCTTTTATCATTTTTTTTTGCCTTTATTTGGTATCTACCTGACATCAACAATGAGATTCCCTGATGCCACAGCCTCTTCTAAATGCAGCTTGGCTTTCTAGTAATTTTCTGTTTATGTACTGTTCTAGCTGTTTTTAAAGATTTCAGCATTGTTTTGCTTGCATGTGATAGTAATGACAATGCTTATAACTTCCACATTCTAATTAGAGCATCTTTCTTGGGAATTGAACAAATATGAATCTCTTCAAGACTGTTGAGTAGGTCTTCCACTGGACCTACCATTTGAATCATGCCGTTGGTATCTCATAGATTCCCCGAGCCTTATTTTTGCCAGTGCCTTCACTACTCCTTAAACTTCTTCCTTCCTTAACATTGGCTCTTGATCATATGGTATTTCCTGAAGTATTTCTGAGTCAGCCAGTTCTTTTTGCTATAGTGATTCTGCATGTTCCCTCCTATTCCTTTTTCTGTTTCTTGGATCATTCAAGATTTTACTCACAGCATCTCTAAGCATTTCAATTTGAGGACTGAATTGGCTGTTCAGTCCTGTCAGTTTGACAAATGCTGAGTGAGTTCTTCAATTTTTATTCTCCTATTCCAGCTCTCTGCACATTCCGTTATAGTTTGCTTTGTCTTTTCTTGAAGTGTTTTGAAATGTTATATTCATCTCTCGTACTTTAACATCTTTTCCCTTTGTTTTGGCTTCTTGATGCTCAACTGCAACTTTCAAGTTCTTTTCTGACCTCCATTTTTTGTTTTTTCCTTCCTCCTACGTCTTTGTAATGATCTTTTTCTCTCTTCATGGATGATACACTTGATGTCATCCCACAACTCATCTGGTCTTCAGTCATTGGTGTTCAATGCTTCAATTTTATTCTTTTCATCATTTTTATATTCAGGTAGTATAGACTCAAGATCATAGTATTTGTGTTGTTGTTGTTGCTGTTGCTGTGTACCATTAAGTTACCTATCTATAACTGACACTCCACATGGTTTTCAGAGGTAGTAGTCACTCAAGGGGAGATTGCCCAGCCTTCTCCTGCAGAGCAGTTGGAGGATTTGAACTGTGTGCCTTCAAGATTGCAGCACAGATTCTTACTACTAGGCCACTGGAGCTACCTTATGCATAGAGTATGTATAGAGAGGGTGCTAATAATATTCTATCAGAATAGTAAAGATACAGAAGGGATTCAGGTCTGACCTTTTTCAGATATAAAATTGTATACAATTTGCCTGTGTAGAGTTTTGTGCTATTACCAGTGTTGACAAAAGTTCTTGACATGTAAAGGAGTTTATTTATTGAGCTAATAACTCCATCAGTTAAATAGTTTAATTTCTCAGAACCTAACTGAGTAAGCAATGCCCACAGAGGGAAAATAATTACAGAAAAAATCTTTTCTACATAAGCTTTTACGTATCTTTACTGAAATCTAAATTAGTAAATTGTGAGCATTTCTATTCTTTGGAATCAGCCATATTTTTTTTAAATGAATCCATAGCATACTATTTTTCTCATCAGTTTTCAAAAAAGCGTATTATATGTTGTTTCGTGCTTACTCCTGTGAAAAGCCCAGAAACTGACACAAGTGCAGGATACTGATCATACTTTGTTCTTACAAGGAAAGAAATATGCTTTTTTAAAAAAAAAAACCATTTTCTGAGTTGTCTTGGGAACAAAACTGCCCCCCAGCTACAAACCAGCTTAGTTGCCCGCATCAGTCTTGTGGGTGTCACCTGCTAAGGTGAAGAGTCTGGAATAGCCCAGACACATTATGTATGGGTGGCCTTTTGTTTACGGCAGACAAAGCCAAAATCCTTAGGATTACTTGGAGATATCATATAACACACAAGATGGAGTTACTATTATTCCCCTCTAAGACATATAGTGTTTCCCCTGGGCAGAGAAAAGCACGTTCAGCCAATCATAGAAAGGCAAACCCCATTAAAGATTTATGCAAGCCCGAATTACTTGGCTTTAAACTATTTTCTTTTCTTTTTCTCTCTCTCTCTCTCTCTCTGTCTCTTTTTTCTTTAATAAGAGAGACATTTCTTCCTCAACAGCAAAGCCGATGTAGATAGTATCACTGGTAATCCTTGGCTTAAGCACAGAGCCTCTAAATGGCTTGAATTAGCCTGGAAGATGGGACTGTTTGATTTCCTTTCCTTTTTGTTTCTGTTTTTAAGGCTCTGTCACAAAATGTCCCACTAAAATAGCATTTATGTGGGCTTGGGGCCTCTGTGTGTAAGTTTCCTTTTAAGCATAGTCAATGAAATAGCTTTGAAGCTGTTGAACTGTGTAAATGTTATATTAACATTTTCTCTTGCAATTATAGACATTTACATGGTCTTGTTGAAATAGCACTTTCAGAGGGAGGAAAAAATACCAGAAGTGAAGGTACACAAAGAAATGAAAGAGCAGCAGTGTGCTCTATTTATTTAGTTTCTGAAATAAATCATTTCGACTTTTAATTTACACTTCGCAAAGATGGTGGTTAAGAATAGACAAACAAAAGGAGACTGCAAGAAATAATTTCATTTTGTTCCTTTGTTACATTAGATCATTTAATTTCCACATTTCACTTGGTTTGCATAGGGAGATTTGGCCAATTCACCCTGTTCTTTAAATTTGCTAACTAATAACAAGGACTCAGGAAGCTCATTCTAAAGACCTGTGTCTCACGGGTGATGATTCAAAAATTATGAAGCCCCAAGTAGTTGTCCAGCTATAAGAAGAAAGGCAAATAGAGTAAATTAGACATTAATCCAGAGCATCCCCAACTATTCATGTCCCTATTTAACAGAAATCATAATGTGCTTTCAAATTGAAAACTTATTTGAATCATTGCACTAACTATAGCATGTGTAATCTTGTCACTGCACCCTGTCTAATGAATCAGGAGAGTAGATATAATTACTTAGACTCTAAGGATCTATCTTAATAGCCTAATTTGGGCTTCTTTCTAAATACAGAGCAATCATTTACTAATCCAAAAAATCAATAGCATTCAGAGTAAAATACCTCCTTTGACTTTGATACTACTAAGTTTATTTTCTTTAATGATCAATGACTTATAATCTTGACATTCGTTTTATTGTCAGAAAAGTCTTTGGTCCTGTTAATTTTCTATTCACTGGCAGATGTATTTTAATGCATTGTAAATTTGTATTTAATCTGTACCAATTCAAAGCAAAAAGTATGTTTTCCTTGGAATGGTTACTCTTCACTTGTGATCTCCCTACAGGTTCTGATTACTGGTTTTCCTCCAGCAGGACAGATATGCATGAAGAATGGATGCATTGATATTTAATACAATGTGAGATTTTGTTATACATATTTCAAAAGCTAATATCAGTATGTTTGTATGCCTCTGACTATGTATCATTGAATCTTCATAACTAAGCTTTGAAAAGTACACTGTTACATAAGAATTGTGTATAGTTTATGTATAATAGATTTTCTGTTTAAAAAATATATTCTTGGGAACCCAAAGTTACAGGTCTTCATATATTCTTCAGACAATGAGAGCTCATGTTAAAAATCACACATAAACACACACATCTCTTCAACAATAAATTTTCACAAGTCCTAGAAGCTGAGGAAAATTAAATCAAGTCCACAGGAACCAGAATTTGACCATGAATCTATCCCACCTGAATTTCAGAATCATCTCTGGAACAGGTTTGAGGCCTTGGACATTAATAAACAAAGACCAGATGAGCTGTGGGAGGATATCAAGAATGTCATACATGAAGAATGCAAAAAGTCAATACAAAGACAGAGGAGGAAGAAAAGACCAAGATGAATGTTAGAAGAGACTCTGAAAATTGCATGAGACAACCAAGAAGCCAAAGCAAATGGAAGAAATCAAGATATTAAAGAGTTGAACAGAAGATTCCAAAGGGTAGCATGGGAAGACAAAATAAAGTATAAAATGAAATGTACAAGGAGCTAGAGTCAGAAAAATCAAAAGGGCAGAACTTGATCAGCATTTCTTTAGCTGAAGGAACTGAAGAACAAATTCAAACCTCAAGTTTGAATACTTGATGATGTTGTGGACAGAATATCGAATGATCCAGGAAGCATTAAAAGAAGACGGAAATAATATACAGAGTCATTGTACCAAAGGGAATTGGTGAACACAGAAGAATTGCATGAAACAATATATGAGCAAGAGCTTGTGGTAATGAAGGAAGAAATTCAAGTTGCTCTGAAAGAATTGGCAAAAAACAATGCCCAGGAATTGATGGCATACTGATGGACATATTTAACAAACAGACACTGCTCCAGATGTGCTTACCAAGTTGTGCCAAGAAATCTAGAGAACAACCACCTGGCCAACTGACTGGAAGATATCTGTATTTGTTCCCATTCTAAAGAAGGGTGATTTGACAGAGTGCAGAAATTGTTGAACAGTATCATTGATATCACATGCAAGCAAGACTCTCCTCAAGATTATGCAAAAATGACTGAAACAGCACATCAACAGAACGGCTTAAAGGGCAGGCTGGGTTTAGTAAAGGCCATAATACTAGGGATATTATAGATAATGTCAGATGGATCATAACTGAAAACAGAGAGTACTAGAGGAATGTCTATGTATGTTTCGTTGAATGTGCAAAGGCATTTGACTGTGTGGATGACAACAAACTGTGGCTGACTCTAAGAAAAATGGGAATCCCAGAACACTTTGTTGTGCTTATGTGAAACCCGTACTTGGACCAGAAAGTAGTTGTCAGAACAGAGCAAGGAAGCATTACATGGTTCAAAATTAGGAAGTGTGTACGCCAAGGATATTTCCTATATCCATATATTTTCAATCTATATGTGAACAGTTTATCCAGGAGGCTGGGATCTATGAGGAGAAATGTGGCAAAAGGATTGCACATAGACTCATCCACAATCTGCATTATGCAGATGACACAACCCTGCTTACTAAAACTGAAGAAGACCTGAAGCACTTGCAGCAGAAGGTTAAGAACTTCAGCCTTCAATATGGTTTGATGCTCAACATCAAAAAAACCCCAAAGATTCTTACCCCTGGACCAATTGGCAGCATCATGATGGAATGTTAAGAGATTAAAATATTAACAGCTTCAGTTTGGTTGGCTCTACAAAAGACTAATTGCATTGGGAAAGCCAACTGTCAGAGACCTTTCCAAAGTACTGAAAAGAAACGATGTCAGTCTGGAGACTAAAATGTGCCTGATACAGGCCATGGCCTTTGCAATTACTTGCTATGTATTAGAGAACTAGACAATAAATAGGGATGAGAGAAGGAGAGTTGACGCCTTTGATCTTTGGTGCTAGAGAGGAGTATTGAATATACCATGGACTACTAGGAGAACAAACAAGTTTGTCCTGGAGAGGGTGAAGCCAGGCTGTTCCTTGGAGTCAAGGATTCTGAAGTTTCGTCGGACATTCTTTGGACATGTTGTAAGGTGGGATCATTCCTTGAAGAGCGACATCATGCTTGGGAGGGTGGAGGGACAGCACAGGAGAGGAAGACCCTTGATGAGGTGGCTTGAATCAGTGACTAGGGTAATGGGGATAGATGTGTCAGAGACAAAAAATTGGCATAGGATAGGGCAGGATTTAGGGCTATTGTACAGAGGGTTGCTATGAGTCACAGGTGATAACAACAACAGTAACAATCATTAAGCTTTCATTGTAAAAACATCTCTCTGATAAGGAAATTGTCTTAACTAGAATAAACCCAAAATGTGTAGATTATAAGGAAAAATTAACTTTTAAGGAAAAATCAGAATTTAGAGCTTAGAATTTAGGTAATCTATTTTATTAGACATTCCTCTAGGTTGTACAGCCCTGGTGTACAAGTTGCTGTACCGCGGTAACTTATGGTTGCTGTGAAGCTGAACACTGTGACACTGATGTGTCAAAAGCACTAATGGTTGGCTACCCAATGTGCACAGAGAGTGGGGTGGAGGTCCCCGATTAAAACAAGCTTGGAAGGAGGAGTGGAATTCACTTCTATAATAGCTTGCCTCCAGAAACCCTGTGAGCCTGGAGAGAGGATGAAAGGCACCCAAGCATTGAAAACTCTACTTCATAGGGTCTCTATGAGTTTCCTGTGACTCCATGGCAGTTAACAACAACAAGATTTCATTATTGGATAAAAAACAAAAGCTTTGATGAATTCTTCTAATAGGAAGAGTTAAAAAAATATCTTAGTAAGCATTCTCTTTGGTGTGTTTTGCAAACTGCAATTGCAAATAGAGCATATTTTAAAACAAGTTTATTTTACAAAATTTTATTTAAATCCAATTATATTATTGACTTATGATTAGAATACATTTTAAATTCAAATTTGTTTTTCAAAACATTACTATGAATTTCATTATTATAAAGTTTATTCAAATGTAATTGTTGTTAAGTGCTTTTGAGTTGACTACTATGATAGCAGCTTTGAGCAATGTATCAAAACCTTGTTCTGTCTTCACCAACGTCATGATCTCGAGCTTATTGTGCTGCAGTCACACACAGTCACCATCTCTTTGAGAGTCTATCCCCATTTTGCTGATCCTCTACTTTTCCCTGAATGATATATTTTCCAAAGGCTGACACCTCATGTCAAGATGTCAAAGTAAATGAGATAAAATCTCCCCATCCTTCCCTCAAAGGAGTACCATAGTTTTCATAGAAAATCCTTCATTCTATGGCTGAATGATCATATTAGTCTATAACTACTGATTGTAATGATTATATTCATCTAAAAGTAATATAATATAGGCCAACTGTGAGGAAGTACTGAATATTTTAACTATTTTGCCTTCACAATTGAATATTTTAACTGTTTTGCCTTGGCAATCTGAATCCCTTCATTCTTCCTTAATTCCTTGGAGTAGTCATATGTGTGCAGAATAAAGCTAGACTCTTCTAATGAAATACAGATTCTCTGATTAGCAGAAGGCTTAGTTAAACTGGGAAACGAAGTAAGACAAAACACTTTGAAAAAATTTAATTTGACCTAGCCCTATTATACTTAAAATGTTAAAGGACTGCTATTAGCTATGTTAACAGAATTTTTAATTAACATTTAAGAAAGAATGAGAAAGACTGACTAGCTAGTGTGTTAGATGAACTCCAAAATTCATAACTTTGAGACAAGAAGAAGTAGATGGTGTGTGATTACCACTGATGACCACACTGAAAGGAATTATAGTAAAAGATCCTAGATAGAGTGTGGAAAATGAGGACTATAACTAGAAAACTGGGGGGATAAAAGACTAGGCTTACTGACCCAATAGAGATGGAGGATACCTTGGTAACTATGGCTCTTAGTCACTCTTTGAACCTGGAGTAAAACTCATTCTTATGACTCTCCACAAATAGATAGTTCTATGGGTGAACAAGAACACCAGGGAGGCACTCATTTCTTATAAGCTCAGAAAAGCCTGTGTATAAAATCTGGTGGACACTCTTGCATAAGACAGAATGGGAGTCACAGCAGGGAAGTGGGTAAAGTGCAGTTACGTTACAGGCATTATAATTAGTGTTATTAAACAATGTATGAATTGCTGAATAGAAAATCAACTTGTTTTGTAAGCTATCACTAAAACTACAACTTAATAAAGGAAGAGACAAAACAACAATATATATATTATACTTCAAGCATATTTTGGAAGCTGTCCTGACTGAGTGAGTTTATCCTTCTGCCATGTAGAATTAATAAAAGTCGTATTCTTGAGTTTGACTCTGTGTGGTCTGTGAGCTATTGCAATAGATTTTGGACCGAGCAGTGCAGTAAGATTGGTTTTGGAATTAGTAAAAAGAAATGCAGGATTGTAGGTGACATCTGAGCTCATTGGTTGGCAGCAGAATAAAATAATTTAACCAGCCTTCAGTCTCTGGGCTTCAGGCCAGTTTTAGTTACAAAGCTCTTGTCCTCCCAGTTTTGACTCTTCCTCCCCTCAACCTCGAATAAATGTAGATAAAGTCTACTGGCTCTGATTCTGTGGAGTAGCAGCCACTGAATCAACTCTAAAAGGTTTTTAGTTCTCTACTGCACCTACTCTTGCTGCTTTTGTAGGCCCTGTGTGAGTGGCTCAGAAATAATTTGGGCCAGAAAGATGCCCTTTCTGCACTATCTGCTGATTCTTTGCTGTTAATAAGATTCCAAAATATGCTACAAATGGTAGATTGTTGTTGGTTTGTGTCCATCAAGTATTATGTGACCCTTAGCTGACCCTCTGGTGGGGTTTCAGAGGCAGTTGATTGCACTGGAAAAAATTGCCCATCCTTCTCCCATGGAGCAGCTACTGGCCTTAAACTGTGTCCCTTTGGGATTGCAGTGCAGCTTCTTGCCACTAGCCCACTATATATATAATTTCTTGAATTGTCATATACTATGGTAAACATCCCAAATACAAGATTAGAGACTTTACCATCAAAGTTACGTAAGCCTTGGATGATTCTTTTCCCCTCTTTGCTGGAGGTTCAGTGATAAGGAATTGTTCTGTCAACTCAAAGGTACAGGGTTCAAAATCAACCAACTGGTTGATTGGAAGGAAGATGGGCAGTCATCTCCTGTGTGATTTACAGCCTCTGCAAACCCACTGGAGGGTCTACTCTGGGTCACTTCCAATTTGATAGTTGTTGTTGTTGTTGTTGTTATGTGTCATCGAGTCGTTTGCGACTCATAGCGACCATATGTACAACAGCCCTAAACCCTGCTCTATCCTGTGCCAATCTCATTGCCTCTGATAGTACATACACAAAAACAACAATCTTAAAAGGTTTCAATTAGGAAAAAAAGGAAAAATACTTGAATGTTTTAATAAGTTTAGCAAAGAAGTTCATTTGTTATTTACAATATTCCTTTACTTGACAATTTCTCAAGGAAAGTACTTTTTTCTTTTTTAGCCAAAGATCAATCTATCTGGGTAGAAATTAAATATTTAAAAAAAAATCAGAAAACTTGATAATGAGACAGTACCAGGTTCAAAACTAAATTGGAAAAGCTTTCCCACAATTTCTGATTGCTGATTTAAAGAGAATATTGATATGTTAATGAAGTGAAACCTAGATATCTTTTCAAAACCTCTAATCTCCTGAAAAAATCTAAGGGCTAAATGAATATTTATAATACAAAACTGTCTCAGAACTTTGGAATTTTATGAGGAATTTTTTTAAATGACAAGAAGTCAAAATGAAAATATGTACTGTAGTGAACATTTAGAGCATTTAGAAAAAAGATGAAAGATACTATTACTTTGAGAAAAGACAAAAATTTAAAGATCATCTTTGTATGGTCCATAAAACTAATTTCATCAGGACAATCTGATACTATGAAAGTGAAACTTTTATGAGAAAGTTCAATAGAGTAGAAAGTTCTTTGAAGAGCATTTTTAAAAATTACATGTCAGACAAGGGACTTATATAAAATACTCGAGCACCACACAAGATAAAGGTAAACAATACAATGGAAAAATGGGCACAGGATATGAACAGACACTTCACCAAAGATGACATTCAGATGGCATACAAACACATGAAGTAATGTTCAAAATCCCTCCTCTAAGAGAGATGCAAATCAAAACAACTATGAGATATCATCTCACCCCAGTAAGAATAGCAAAATTTAAGAGAACAGCAAACAACAAATGCTGGCGAGGTTGTGGAGAAACTGGAAGCCTTATTCACTGTTGGTGGGAGTGTAAAATGATGCAACCACTTTGGAAAGCTGTATGACACTTTCTTTCTTTTATTTCTTTTGTAAATAGAAATACCATTTGAGCCAGCAATTTCACTTCTCAGACTTTCTTTTATTGTCTTTTATTTCTTTTGTAAATAGAAATACCATTTGAGCCAGCAATTTCACTTCTCAGACTTTACCTTAAAGAAACCATAACTACTACCCAAGCAGATATATGCACACCCATGTTTATTGTGGCTTTGTTCACAATAGCAAAGAGCTGGAAACAACCCAAGTGCCCATCAACAAATGAATGGATAGAGAAGCTCTAGTATATTCACACAGTGGAACACTATGCAGCACTGAAAAGCAAAGAACTCATGAAATATTACACTAAGTGGATAACCCTAGAGGACAGTATGCTGAGTGAAATATTTAAGTCACAAAAGGACAAATATTGCATAGGGCCACTACTATAAAACAGGACTGACATTGGGGTTGAGGGAACACAGAGAAGAAGGGGAGGAATCATGTATACTGCATTGCAACAAATGAGGGAGAGAACTGTTTAAAAAGATTATATGATTAGGTATTATTGTTATGTCAGGAGTCCAAAATGAAGGCTTCAGAGTGCAGTGGACTTGGAGGGGGGGGGGAGGGATTGCATAGCAATGAGTCTTTCACTTACTTATCAAGGAGAAAAGTTAATTGGGGAAGGGGAGAGGGCAATCAGGGAGAAAAGTGCAACAGTGAATGACTGGAAACCCTAAGTCTCTGTAAACTTTCATTAAAATTATTTTTTTTAAAAAAACCCAACAACAACAACAACAAAAACCCCAACAACCTCTAATGATCTTCTAGAAGATCAAAGGCACTGGAAAATTATGATAATCAGTTCTACTCTGAAATACACGAAGCAATTATAGATTGGAATGGACTCAATTTTTGTTTTGCATTTTTTATTGATTCAATAGGCACAGAGAACTATACAGTAATATTATTTATGGCAATAGAAAGTCAGTTTAATGTTTACAAAAATATTCCTGTTGCTTTTGCAAATTGGAAGATAAGGAAGTAATATAAGTGGATAAAGTAATTGTATTTAGGATGGTGAATTTTTTAAGACCAAGTTGGTGAATTTCTCAAATTTTAGGTCTCTTGCAGGTGCAAAAAATCACAAAACATAATAAATACAGAATTTGAGAGATAATTACAGAAGAGATTGGCACAATGAAATGACTGAATTGAATTGAGTCTTCTCTGATGCCTAACAAGTGATTGCAAAGACCATGGCCTGTATCAGAAGCACCTTAGTCTTCAGAGACACACCGTTGTTCTTGATTACTTTATAGAGGTCCCTAACAGCAGACTTTCCCACCACAATACTTTTTTTTTCTTGGTAGCTGGTGCCAAGAGTGTTGACCGTGGAGCCGAGCAAATTGAAGCTGTTAACAATCTCAATCTCTTTGCCATCCATCCTGATGCTGCCAATTGGTCCAGTGTTGAGAACCTTTGTCTTCTTGACATTGAACCTCAGTCCATACTGAAGGTTGCAGTCCTTGACCCTCTGCAGCAAGTGCATGAGGTCCTCCTCAGTTTCGGCAAGCAAGGTTGTGTCATCTGCATAACGCAGATTGTTGATAGATCTTCTACCAATCCTGACACCACACTTCTCCTCATAGAGCTCAGCCTCTTGAATAATCTGCTCTGCATACAGGTTGAAAAGGTTTGGAGATAGGACACATCCCTGGCATACACCCTTCCCAATTTCGAACCATGCAGTGCTACCCTGCTCTGTTCTGATGACTGGCTCTTGGTCCAAGTATAGGTTTTGCATAACACGATTAAATGTTCTGGGATTCCCGTTCTTCTCAGAGTTAGCCACAGTTTGTTATGATCCACACAGTCAAATGCCTTTGCATAATCAAGGAAAAACAGATAGACCTTCTTCTGGTATTCCCTGCTTTCAGCTAAGATCCATCTAACATCAGCTACAATATCCCTAGTACCATGACCCCTTCTAAACAAAGCCTGGACTTCCGACAGTTCTCTGCTGATGTGCTGTTCCAGTCATTTTTGGATAATCTTCAGTAGAATCTTGCTTGCATGTGAAATCAATGACATTGTTCTGTAGTTTCCGCACTCAGTTGGGTCAC
>NW_006399762.1:20695085-20701117 GCF_000299155.1 Elephantulus edwardii
TCCTGTGGATTCGGTTTAATTTTCCTCAGCTTCAGCTTGAACTTGCATATGAGTAGTTGGTTCCACAATCAGCTCCTGGCCTAGTTTTCACGGCTGATATTGAGCTTCTCCAGCGGTTTCTTCTGCAGACGTAATCGATCTGACTCCTATGTATACCATCAGGTAAAATCCATGTGTATAACCTGCATTTTTGTTTCTTATAAAACATATTTGTAATGAATAAGTCATTGATTGTACAAAATTCAATCATTCTATCTCCAGCTTCATTTCTGTCACCAAGCCCATGTTTCCCAACTACTGATTCTTCTTCTCTCTTCCCAACTTTTGTGTTCCAGTCACCCATTATTATCAATGCATCTTGATTAGATGTTCGATCGATCTCTGACTGTAAAAGTTGGTATAGTATTCATTTATTCTTATTATACACTTAATTAATTGTAAGTTTGGTGATACTAGTTGCATGCCTAGAGAATGTTAGAAATAGCATGTCTAAAATAATAAAATTTCCATTTATCACCAGTATTAATAAATGCTAATTAATAGATTTATAGTAAAAAGCAAAAGCAAATGGCAAAAAAACCAAACAAACAAAAAAAAGCAAATGGCAAAGAGACAAAGAAAAAAGAAAAAAAGGAAAAATGTCTTAAAAGCAAAAATATAAATTGGATAAATAACTTAATTGTAGAGTGAATTAAGAATTTAAACTCTTTTTCAATTGTTATAACGCCTAGTTCTTCCAAGGAAGCTAAAGCCCCATTGAAGAGAGGCCCTCACTTCATCTGGTGACTACTACTGTGCCTAGCACTGTCAGCCTATCACCTTTGCACCGTGACCTCTAGCTCAGAGCTTCCCTGTGTCCTACTCAGCACTCATCCTGCATGGTGATGAGAAGACTCTAATGGAGGATAAAATCAATGCTTTCATTAAGATAGCTGGTGTCAATGTTAAAACTTCCTGGCCTGATCTATTTGCAAAAGCCCTGCAAACTGTCAACTTTGGGAGCCTCGCCTGCAATGTAGGTGCTGATAAACCTGCCCCAGAGGCCAGAATCACACTTGCTGGATGCTCTCTTATTGTTTCTGCTGAGGAGATGAAAAGGGAAACAAAGAAAGAAGAATCTGGAAACAAAGAAAGAAGAATCTGGAGTCTGATGATGACATGAGATTTAGTTGACTAAACTCTTGTAACATGTTCAATATAAAGATGGGGTAAAAAAAACACACAAACACACCCTCAAGTTAAACTCTTAATACTACTACTCCTGATCCTTCTTCATCACAAATAATGACTTTGCACAAGGACCTCACCTAATGGATTGCATAGGAATCTGATTAACCACATCTGTGGAAAGAATCATTGGAGAAGCTCAATACTAGCAATCTAAACTAGGCTGGGGTGTGTGTGTGTGTGTGTGTGTGTGTGTGTGTGTGTGTGTGTGTATGTGTGTGTCAAACTATTAAGTACATGCAAGTTCAAATAGAGAAGAGAGAAAATGAAAGCAAATCCATGAGAGCCAAAATATGACCTTAAATCTACTCCATCTGAATTACAAAATCATCTTAAGAATGTTGTGTTATTGATGAGTACCATCGACTCAGAACAGACCCATAGGTCACCCTCTAGTGGATGGATTTTCAGAGGCAGACTGACCATCCTTTTCCTGTGAAGCATCTGGTAGATTGGAACCACATACCTTCTGATTGCAGTGCAATTTCTTACCACTAGAGGTTTGAAAAATTGAACGCCAATGATTAAAGAGCAGATTAGTTGTGAAACGGCACCAAGGATACCATCCATGAAGAAGGCAAAAAGTAATTCCAAAGACAGAGGGGAAAGAGGGGAAAAATGAAGTGGATATAAGGATAGACTCTAAAAATTGCACCAGAGAATTCTATAGCCAAAAAAAGGGGAAAACATACTGAAGCAAAAAGAACTGTTGCTGTTGTTGTTGTTATGTGCCATCGAGTCGCCTGTGACTCATAGCGACCCTATGTACAACAAAAAAAAAACTAGACAGAAGATTTCAAAGGGCAGCTTGAGAAAACAGAGCAAAGGATTAAAAAGGAATGTTCAGAAAGCTGGAATTAGAGGATAAAAAGGGAAGAAATTGCTCTGCATTTCTCAAGCAGAGAGAACAGACATAACAATTTTAAGCATTGGGTCACAGTATTGAAAGATGCTATGGACAATATTTTGAATGATCCAGGAAGTATCAAAAGAAGATCAGTGGAATACAATGGAAGAATCACTGTATGAAAAAGAACAGACTGACATTGAAAAAATTCAGGAAGTACCATTTAAGTAGGAGTCAATGGTAATGAAGGAGGAAGTTGAAGTTGCACTGAGACACTGGCAAAAAAAAAACAAAACTAAGGCCTCAGGAAGTAATGTGATACCAACTGACTTGTTTCAATTAACAGATGCAGTCCTGCATGTGCTTGTCAGTCTATGTCAGACAATTTAGAAGTCAGCTGTCTGATCAATGGATTAGAAGAGGTCTATATTTGGTTACATTCCCAAAAAAGGTATCTAACAGAATGTGGAAACTATTGAAAAGCATCATTAATATTACATGCAAGCAAAATACAGTTGAAGATCTTTCAAAAACAGCTAGAGCAATGCATAGTTCAATACAGATGTTCAAGCAGGATTTATAAAAGATCATGGGACCAGGGATATAATTTCTAATGTCAGATGGATCCTGGATGAAAGTAAAAAAATCCGAAGAATGTCTAATTATGCTTTATTGATTATGCAAAACATTTGATGGTGTGGATCATACAAGTTATGGCTAACTTTGAGAATAATGGGAATCCCAGAGTACTTAATTGTGCTCATGCAAAATCTATACCTAGACCAGGAGGCTATTATGTGAACAGAGAAAAGGAACACTACATGGTTTAAAATTAAGAAGGGGATGCCTCAGGGTTGTATTCTCTCTCCATATCTATTAATTCCGTTTCCTCAACAAATTATTCGAGAAGCTGGACTCTGTGAAGAAGAATGTAGCATCAGGATTAGACTAAGACTCATAAATAGCCGGTGTTATGGAGACAACAACACTTTGATTGCAGAAAGTGAAGAGGACTTGAAGTACTTGTTACAGAAGATCAAAGAATTTTGCCTTCAACATGAATGCCGTCTCAACGTCAAAAAACCAAAAATTCTTACCACTGAACTGATAGACAATATCATGATAGATTGATAAGAGATTGATCGTGTCAACGACTTTATTTTATTTGGAACTACAATCAATATTCTTGGTTTCAGTAGTCAGGAAATCAGGAGAAGAATTGCAGGGGGAATGTCTGCAGTCAGGGACCTCTCTAAATTATTGAGAAACCTTGATGTCAATTGGAGGACTAAGGTACATATGATTCAGAATATGTCTTTCTAATCACATACAATGCATCTGAAAGCTGGACAGTGATTAAAGATGATAAAAGAACTGATGCCTTTGAGCTATTGTATTGGAGAAGAGTACTAAATATCCCATACACTACCAAAAGAATAAAACAAATATGTCTTGGAGGAAGTGCAGTCAGAGTGCTCCTTGGAGGAGAAGATGATAAAGCTTCATCTCACATGCTTCGAGCATGTTGCTAAGAGGCCCTATTTTTTGGTGAAGGACATGATGCATGGAAGACAGAAGGTCAGTAAAAGAGAGGGAGATTTTCAACCAGGTGAATTGACTCAGTGACTGCTGCAATGCACTCTAGTATGTCAAGAATAGTGAGGATGGTACAGGATATAATAGGGTTCAAATCTGTTGTTCATAGGGTTGCTATGGGTCACACTTAACTTAATGGCATCTAACAACAACAACAACAACAACAACAACATTAAATATTGTATAGAAGACCTTGTCAGAGCAATAAATAAAGAAAAGGAAATAAAATACATCCATATTGGCAAAGAGGGAGTTAATCTATAGATTATGTCCTATTGGTTAAGAAACTGTGTTGCAATCCTTAAGACATGTGGTTCAAATCCCACCAGCAGCTCTGTGGGAGCAAAATGGGAAATCTTCTTTTGTGCAATTAACTGCCTCTAAAAACCTGCAGGAGGGTCAGCGATGGGTCAGTTCTGACTTAATGGTACATGGCAGCAACACATTACAAATTATGATACCATTTATTAAGAAACCCCAAAGACTCCCAAGAAAATTGCTGGATCTAGTTGATCAATTTGGACAATGAATAAGGATTACAGAAGAGTTGATGTCTTTCAATTTTGTGTTGTCAAAGAGTATAGAGTAGACCCAGGACTGTGAAAATAATAAAGAAATTTGCATTAAAAGATGTGCAACCAAGGTGCTACTTAGAGGCAAGGATGGTGAAATTTCATCATTTTGGTCATATTGTCAAGTGAGAAACATTATACTGGAAAATGGGGAAGGTAAGAGAAAGAAAGGAAGACTTCCATCTAGATAATGAAATAATGACTACAACAATGGCTTCAACATAACAGAATTGTGACAATGGTATAGGATGGGCAAGCCTTTAATCTTTTGTTCAAAGTTTTATTATGAGTTGTAGTTAACTTGAAGGCACCTATAGCAAAAACATTTGATCAATTCAGCAAAATGACAAGGTACATAGTCAATATATTTAAAAAGTGTGGTTCCTTTACAGTAAGGAAGAGAACTATGCAAAGGAAATAAGAAAAGTAAGACTCGACGGCACATAACAACAAAAAAACCAACAACAATATCATTTACAATACCCACACCAAACATTAAATATTTAGGAATGAAACTAACCAGAGCTACAGAAGACCTATACAAAGAAAACTACAAAACACACTGAAAAAAACACACCCAAATAGACTTATGTAAATGAAAGAATATACCATAGTCATGGAAGATACATGGAATATGAAAAAAAAGGATATACAGATATAATGTAGTCTCAATTCAGATATTGCAATTATTCTTCAGTGGCATAGAAAATGTTGTCACTAATTTTATCTAAAAGGAAAGAAAGACTCATTAAACAAAGCACTATTGAAAAGGAAGAAAAATAAGTAGGCCTTACCTTTTTCTGACATCAAAATCTAATGTAAAATTACAGTGGTTAAAATAGTTTTTGCGAATATAATGACAGACAGTAGATCAATGGAATAGAGCTGAAAGTGCAAAAGTAATTCAATCTACTATGGACAGGTGATTTTTGACGCAAAGGTGAAATCTATTAAATGGGGAAAAGACAACCTCATTTACAAATGGTGCTAGCAAAACTGGATATCTATTTGCAGAAAATAAAAAAGTTTCACACCACAAACCATATATAAAACATAACACAAGATAAAACAAGCATTTAGGTATATACTCTAAAACTATAAATATTATCAAAGAAAAATATCGAGAAAAATTTAGAAGCCCTTTCCTATGGTACCATAGCTGATCCCCCAGAAGGTTTCCAGAGGCTTTAAACTGTACAATAAGAGATTGTGCACCTTTCTCCTTCAAAGTAGCTGATAGATTAGAACAATGTGGCTTAGAGTTGACAGTCCAACTTCTTATCAATAAGTAGTTCTGGTAGCCCAGTGGCACCAGCTTCTGGTGACCTACTTGTAAGGCACATAACAGCAACAACAATCCATGATATAAATTGAAGTTATATGGTGTAAGTAGACAATTGAATATGCACTCAGCAGAAGATAACCTAGACTTTTGAACTCTTCTTAGAATTGGATTCTTAACACCAAAAGATGCCTCCAAAGGAGTAGAGAGAGAGCCTACTGAATGGGAAATAATATTCAGTAATGACATGTCTAACAAAGGACTAATTTAAAAACTGGACTTTAGTCAACTACCTAACAACAACATTGAACGCTTTAGCACGTCAGTAAGAAAAAGACAAATATCTAAATTACAAAATAGGCTAAAAAATGAAGAAACACTTAAAAAGAAGATACTTAAATGATTAAAAAAACTAAGAAATATTCAAGATCATTAGCTTAAAATAAATGTAAATCAAATAACAATGAGCTATCATCTTACCCCAGCAGCAATGTTGTTGTTATGTGCC
>NW_006399762.1:20701982-20714676 GCF_000299155.1 Elephantulus edwardii
CATCCCTGGTGTACACCCTTCCTAATTTTGAACCATGCAGTGTTCCCTTGCTCTGTTCTGACAACAGCCTCCTGGTCCAAGTATAGCAGCAATAGGAGAGGTAAATAGAATAGTAAGCAACAAATGTAGGTAAGGCTGTGGATATATTGGAATTCTCATTCACTACTTGTGAGAATGTAAAATATTCCAATCATGGGGGAAAGAGTTTGCTTTTTCCTTGAAAAGCTGTAATTGAATTATCATTTTATCCAACAATTCTATCATTAGGTATATACCCCAAATAAAGAAGAGTTATGTCATGAACTTATATATGCATACCCATATTTATTGCTGCATTAGTTACAATAACAAAGAAATAGAAAGAAACAAGTGTCTGGCAATAGAATAATGACTAAAGAAACTATGATATCTTGTTTTATTAATTTGGTGGTTATTGTTGTTGTTGCTGTATGTACCATAATGACCCTATGTATAGCAGCTCTGAACCCTGATTTGTCCTGAGCTAGTCTCACTAATTCCGACACACCAACCCCCAACCCCCATTACCCCTGTTACTGTATCAGTCCATCTCACTGGGTATCTTTCTCTCCTGTACTGTTCCTCCAACCTTCTGAGTATGATGTTCTTCTCCAAGGAAATTTCCCTTCTCCAAGGAAAAGTACCCAAAGTATGTGAGATGGAGTTTCAAAATTCTAGCCTCCAAGGAGAAACTTGGTTTCATCCTCTCCAAGACAGCTCTATTTGTTTTCTTGGCAGTTCATGGTATGTTCAAGATTCTTCTCCAGCACCACAATTCAAAGACATCTATTCTTCTTCTGTCATCCTTAGCCATTGTCCTTAGTCATTAAAGACCAGGCACAGCTTAGTCTCTAGATTGATATTGTTGCTTTTCAGCATTCTGGAGAGATCCCTGACAGCAGATTTTTACAATGCAATTTTTCTTTTGATTTCCTGACTGCTGATGTTAAAAGACTGTTGATTGTGGAGCCAAGAAAGCTGTAATTGTTAACAACTTCAATCTCTTCTCCTTCTACTATGGTGCTGCCAATCGGCCCAGTAGTGAAAATTTTTGTCTTCTCGATGTTGAGCTTCAATCAATATTGAAGACTACAGTCCTTGATCTTCTGCAGAAAGTGTTTCAGGTCTTCTTTAGTTTCAGCAAGCAAAGTTGAATCATCTGCATATTGTAGGCTATTGATTAGTCTTCCTCCAATCCTGTTGCTACACTCCTCCTCATAAAGCCCTGATTCTGAATTATCTATTCTGTGTATAGATTGAAAAGTTTTGGAGACAGGGATGCAACCCTGACACACTCCTTTCCTGGTTTTGAACCCTGCAGTGTTTCCCTACTCTGTTCTGAAGACTGCTTCCTGGTTCAAGTATAGGTTTTGCCTAAGCACAATCAAGTGTCCTGGGATTTCCATTTTCCTCAAAGTTAGGCACAATTTATTGTGATCCACACAATCAAATGCCTTTGCATAGTTAGTGAAACACAGACAGATAGTTCTCTGGTACTCTTTGCTTTCTACCAAGATCCATCTGACATTGGTAATAATGCTTCTAGTGCCATGACTAAACTATGGACTCCAGTGTATTCTTTAACACTGAAAAACAATGAAGAATTTGATGACACTGCACAACATTATGCTAACTGATACAAGTCAATTACAAAAGGAAAAAAATGTATTGTAATACCACTATTATAAGAAATTGAAGAATAGTTTATACACTTTTCATATACATTGGAACTCTCCTTGACTTCATCTTACTTGGATACACAGTTAACACATTTTGTACTAGCAGTCAAAAGATCAGCAGATGTATTATACTGGGAAAGTCTACGATCAGAGACCGCTCCAAATTAGAGGTAGTGATGTTAGTTTGATGACTACAGTATTGCTGATTTTTCATTCACTTGCTAAGCATCTGAGAGCTAGACAAGGAACAGGGATGACAGAAAAAGAATTGATGCCTCTGAGCTCTGGTGTTGGAGAAAAGTATTGAATATCCCACGGAGTGCCATAAGAACAGGTAGATATCTTGGAGAAAGTTCAGCCAGAGTGCTCCTTGGAGGCAATGATGACAAAGCTTTGTCTCAGAAACTTTGGGACTATTGCTAAAAGAGGATATTGCTTGGAGAAATATATCATGCTTCGAAGGTAGAGGGTCAGCAAAAGAGAAGAAGACACTCAGTGAGATGGATTGACACAGTGACTACAATAATAGGCTTAAGTGTATCAGAAATAACAAGAATGCCACAAGATATGACAAGGTCCATATCTATTCTTCATAGTATCACTATGAGTAGTACTCAACTTGATGGCATCTAGCAACAAAAACATTATAGTTTGAAAACTTAAAATGAAATTGTGATAAAAATACATAAAAAATTAAAACATAACTTTTCCATTTTTTAAAATTTTTTTCTCCTGAACCAGGAAAGATTAAAAAGTTAACAAAATACATTGTAAGGTCATCAAGGAAATCACACAGATAAAAACGTGGAGGAAGAAGGTTAAGAAATAAGCTCTAATTCATAGAACATTAATTTGTTCTTTATAATTGAGACTTTGTCTAGATAATTAGATAATCTAGAATGACTTACATTAAATATTAATTTTTCATTATGCATTTATCACCTTGGATTTAACTTTTTTTTTAAGAGAAACAGATACTGGAAGAATTAGATAAAGAGACAAAAAGTTGAAGTGATACAGGAAGAATGCTTTATTTAAATAGTATTGACTGAAGAATAAGCACAAGATGGAAAACCAGTTTGCTATATCTTTGTTAATCATTGCCTTAAATATCCTCTCAATCATGGCTTGACCCAGTGATTGCAGCGATAGGCTCAAGTGTGTCAGAGATTATGAGGATGGCAAGGTATAAAAAGAGGGTTCAGGTCTATTTTTCAGAAGATTTGATGCGAATTGTAATTTACTTGACAGCCCCTAACAGTAACAACATGCTGTATATCCACCACTCATCAGTCAGTTTACCTTACTATGATGGATTGCTTACTATGATAGAAACTAGGTCATCAATATTTCAAATATCAGCAGTGCCATCCATGGTAGACAAGTTTCAGGGGACCTTATACACTCCACACTAAGATAGACTAAGAAGCAGGACTGAGTGTGCACTTCTGAAACAATGGATGCATGAAAAGTGTCTGATTAGCAATAGAATATTGTCTAATACAATCAGAAGAGTAGGTCCTCAGGTTTTAAGACACTCTAAATATGGCTGGAGAAAATTGCCTTCTCAAATAGAGTCTACCTTTATGTCTTGGACTGAATTAAGTTTTCTGCCAATGAAGATCCTTCATTTACTCATGTGTCTCAACCAAATATACCATGAAACAGCTGCAACATTCCATTAATAATCAGAATGTGACAAGCAAGGTTTATGAATCTTTGAAATTTGAAGGTTTAAAAAATGAAATAGAATGTATAAAGATCAGAATAAACCAATTTAAATTGTTTTCTATGCATCTGAAAATTGGACTAAGAATAAGGAAGATTGAAGAGGAATTGATGGTTTAAAGTGTGGTGTTGGCAAAGAGTGTTGA
Source organism: Elephantulus edwardii (assembly GCF_000299155.1). Taxonomy (NCBI): domain Eukaryota; kingdom Metazoa; phylum Chordata; class Mammalia; order Macroscelidea; family Macroscelididae; genus Elephantulus; species Elephantulus edwardii. The sequence continues at coordinate 20,705,554 of NW_006399762.1, forward strand.
ATATACAATGGTTTGCCAAAAGAAAGGAAAAAAAACACAAATCCCTGTTGGAGGAAATAGACCTAGAATGTTCATTAGTAGCAAGGATGCGATTATTGAGATGAAATGGATTTATGGCAAGTTTGAATTGGGCAATCATATGGATTCCTATATTGGCATTGACTACTTGAAAAGGAATAGCATGACATTCCTCATAAAACAGAACTTTTTTAGGATCTATCCTGAAATAATTCTTTCAGTGTGATAGGATAAAGATCCATTGAGGGCAAGGGAAACCTGTCATATTATTATTATTCAAATTCATACATTACCCACTAAAGCCCAAAATGAAGAATTTGAGTATCCCTGCTAACTTCCCACCATCTGAAACTGATGGACTATGCGATCAAAACACATTGATAATAACTAATGGTAAGAAAGAAAACTTTATAAACAAAGAAAATGAACTGGAATAGGAAAATATGGCCTTAGAAATGAGTACTGAGACACAAAAAATGTGCAGTGTAATGAGTTATCCATTTTCAATAAAAACATAAAAGAGAACTGTTCACAAAAACCTTGCCTGAAACAAGCTTCTTACACTCGTGAAAAGAAATGATAGAGAAGACCAATATTATCAGACAGAGCAAGGCTGGGGCCTGATGCGTTGGGAGCCCCAGTGCATCCATCACACATTGCAGGAAGCTAAAGCCACCATCTTGCCCCCCCCTCAGATACCCTTCCCCATTCTCCCGGGATCCTATAAGCTTTGCATTAGCATGCCAGATCTCAAGAAATAAACTTGTAATTGCTAATACACAAATATTGAGGCTGCAAAACAATAAGTATATATGAATTAAAATATATCTTTAAGTATAACACACAATTTAAAAAATCTGTAAAAAACGAGCATGGCATGCATGGAGATGGCCATCTCTGACCTTTACCAACTCTACTAAGGAGAATTGTCTCCTTCAACAACTTCAACACAAAACCAATTCCCATGAGGTCACACAGGCTCCCCGTGCTCATGCACCTCTTCCTAACTCATCCTAATGCCATTCTTGTTGCTTTTACCAAAATCTGATGTGATAGCTCATGAACTATCTGGTCATCAATTCTTAGTGTTCAATGATTATAGGAGGAAGACTGATGTCTTTAGGCTGTGGTGTTGGAGAAGTGTATTATTCTATGAAATGACAAAGGAATCAATAGATTATATCTTGGAGAAAGTAAAGTGAGAAAGCTCCTTGAAGATAAAGATGACAAAGCTTCATCCCATATGATTTTGCATATTGTTAACAGAGGCTGTTCCTTGATAAGGGACATGATAATTAGAAATGTGAAGGGTTGGAAAAAGGTAAAAAGACCATCAACCATATGAATCGACACAGTAAATTTACAATGGGCACAGGATAAGGTTTAGAAACTGTACTATAATACCAAAAGGCACATGGGTTCAAGGCTACTAGCTGCTCTGGGGGGAAAAGATGACAATCTCCTTCTTTGTGATTAACTGCCTCTGAAAATCTGCCAGAGGGTCAGCCATGTGTAGGTTTTGAATTAATGGTACACAATAATAACAACAAGGGTTGTTATGAGTTGTACTTACACCAATGATCACAACATGTGTATAAGGAGTTCTGGAGGTTTAATAGGTAAGGGCCTTCACTGCCAACCCAAAGGCACATGGTTGAAATCTACAAGCTGCTCCATGGAAGGAAGATGAGAAATATCCTCCCAGAGATTTACCATCTCTGAAAACCCACATAAGGATCAGTTACAAGTTGGTTCCAATTAAATGACAAACAATAAGAACAATACCTGTATTTGAATGAATACACACACACACGTCAACTCTACATTGTCCCATTATTATTTAATTAATTAGTAGGTAATTAATTAATTCATTATTACGTATTGAGGAGTAATGATGTCAGTTTGAGGACTAAGGTGCATCTGATTCAGGGCATGATCTTTACAGTTACTTGCTATGCATCTGAGAGCTGGACAGTGAATAAGAATGACAGAAAAAGAATTGATGTCTTTGAGCTGTGGTGGTAGAGAAGAGTGCTGAATATCCCATGGACAGCAAAGAGAACAAAAAGATATATCTTGGAAAGGGTGCAACCAGAGTGTTCTTTGGAGGCAGGAATGATGAGACTTCACCTCATATACTCTGGGCATGTTGCTAAGAGGGATATTCCTTAGAGAAGAAGATGATGCTGGGAAGGGTAGAGGGTCAGCGACAGAGAGGAAGACCCTTAACCAGATGGATTGACATAGTGACTGCTGCAATGGGCTTGTGTGTGTAGTGTCAAGAAATGTGAGCACAGAGTAGGATAGAAAAGGGTTCACATTCTTGTTCACAGGGTCACTATGAGTTCTACTCGACTTGATGGTATTTAACTACAACAGCAACTACGTAGTCTTGATTTTCCTTCCATAAACATAAAAATCGTCTGAAAATAATATTACCTATCATGGCAGATTTATTCTTAATCTTAAAAAAATGGTTCTATACTAATAAACACCTGCTCACTTGAAGATGCTACCATCTATTTCTGTTTATCAGTCTATTTTTTTAAAGCAGAAGACTTATGTTAATTTATGTGTTTTTCAACATTAGTCATAACTTGTTAAGATCCAAATAATCAAATGCTTATGCAAAGTCAATGAAGCATAAATAGATATTCTTCTGGTATTCTTTGCTTTCAGCCATGACCCATTTGACATCAACAATGATATCTGGTGCCATGACCTCTTCTAAATACTATTTGAAATACTGGCAGTTTTTCCGATTTATGTACTTTGTACATGTTGTAAGGAGGCACTGGTCCTTGGAGAGGGACCTCATGATTGGTAGGGTAGAGGTACAGCATGGGAGGGGAAGATTGATTCTGTGACTGGAGTAATTGGGATGGGTGTATTGGAGACAGTGCGATTGGCACAGGACAGAGCAGAGTTTAGGGCTGTTGTACATAGGGTTGCTATAAGTTGAAAGTGACTCGACGGCACATAACAACACCACCAACAACATGTACTATTCTGTAGCTGTCTGTTCGCAAGCAATGAACAGTAACACCCTGATGAGAGTAAGCACAACGAAGACACACTACCCTGGGAGCCATTCAGAGAGTCAATTTAGCTCAACTTTATTGGGGCTGAAGTGCACTTATGTATGAGCAAGTAAACAAGAAGACAGGATAGAGTGGGCTTGAAAACGTGGAACATGCAGACTGGATAGGAGAACCTCAGCCTTGTGTGGACCACTCTCAGCTCAACAGATGTGGCAGCCATCTTCCCAGGTGGTGAGCTTTCTCAAGCCAGTTTGACCAAACACAAGACAGCTTTCTGTACCCTGTATTTAAGGCCATTGGGAGGCTTGCACTTATCCAGAGCTAGGTGATCTGTCCTGGCCAGAGGCCCTCCCTTCCTCCCCAATATTCCCCAAATGCTATTCTAGACATTTTAAATTATTTTCAGCAGCATTTTGCTTGTATGCAATATTAATGGCATTGTTCAATAGTTTTCACATCCTGTTGTATCACATTTCTAGAGAATGGAAACAAATAGGACTTTTCCAGTCCATTGACCAGGCAGTTGTCCTCCAAATTTCCTGGCATAGACTGGTGAGTTAATCCAGTGCTACCTCTGTTAAGTGAAACAATTCAATTGGCATCCCATCAATTCTTGGGGCCTTATTTATTGCCAAAGTCTTCAGGGCAGCTTCTATTTCCTCATTGATTGCCACTGGCTCCTGCTCATATGGTACTTTCGGAATTTTTCTGAATGTCCATTCTTTTTGGTACAGTGACTCTACATATTCCCTCCATCTTCTTTTAATTCTTCCTGGGCCATTCAACATATTGCCTATAGCATCTTTCAATATAGTGATTCAAGCCTTATTTTTTTCCCTGTTCTCTCAGTTTGAGAAATGCAGAGCAAGTGCTTTCTTTTTTGTTCTCCAATTCCATTATTATATTTTGCTTTGTCTTCTCAAGCTGCCCTTGAAATCTTCTGTTCAACTCTCAACATCAGCATAATTCCCCTTTGTTTTGGCTTCTCAAAACTCTAGTGCAATTTTTAGGTTCTGCTCTGACATCTATTTTGGTTTTTTCTTTCTCCGGTTTTTGTAATCACCTTTTGCTTTCTTCATGGATAATATCCTCGATATCGTTCCACAACTCATCTGGTCTTTGATCATTGGTTTTCAATGGTTCAAATCTAATCTTAAAATGATTTTGAAATTCAGGTGGAAAATATTCAAAATAATATTTTCATTCTCATAGACTTGTTTTAATTGTCTTTTTTATTAATAGATACACTTGTTTTATTATTAGGAAAAAGTACAGGGCTCTATATCACAAATTCAACGTCTTTCCATTAAACATCACATGATTTCCACCATCATTAGCTCCATATACTCTAAATGATATGGAGTTTCTACTGATACTCAGTAACAGCAAGGCCCATAAATTATAAAAATATATCTACAGTTTTAATCATCTTAAACCTCAATTAGAAGTTGCACTTGAATAATTGATGATCTGACCCATGGTCCTCTCCTGGCCTAGTTTTGACTGCTGAAATTGAGCTTCTCAACAATTCCTCTATTGTACATAGAATTTTCAAGAAGAGTATCAAATATATTGTGGACTTCTAAGAGAACTGTTTAATCCTGGAGAGTATGAAACAAGGCTGCTCCTTGGAGGCAAGGATTTTGAAGCTCCATCTGACATACTTTGGGCATGTTGCACAGAGGGACATTATGCATGGGAGGTGGAGGGACAGGTCGAAAGAGAAAGACCCTTGATGAGATGGGTTGATTCAGTGACTGGGTAATAAGGGGTATGTATATCAGAAACAATAAGATTGGCTTAGGATGGAACAGGGTTCATAGTCATTTTACATAGGGTGGCTATGAGTCTCAAGGGACTTAATGGCACATAATAATAACAGTTCCTTTCACAGATGTAGTCAATTTGATTCTTACACAGTTCTTAGACGAGGTCCATGTGTAAAGTTGGCATTTATATTTTTAAAAAAGGTATTTGCAGTAAATAAATTATTGAAAATACAAAATTTACTCATTCTATGTTAATTCAATAACCTGTGTTATGCAGATGACACAACCTTTCTGAAAATGAGGAGGATTTTAAGCACTTGTTGCAGAAGATCAAGGGATGCAGCTTTCAGTATGGATTGTATCTCAATATCAAGAAAACAAAGATTCTTACCACTGGTTCAGTAGGCAGGGTCATGATGGATGGAGAGGATATTGAAACTGGCCACAGAGTCATCTTCCTTGGATCCACCCTTGGTATGAGCAGTCAGGAAATAATGAGACATTGCAATGGGGAAATCTGCAGTTAGAGACCTTTTCAAATTATTGAGGAGTAGTGATGTCAGTTTGAGGGTTAAAGTGTCTCTGATTCAGGCCAAAGTCTTTTTGATTACTAGCTATGCATCTGAGACCTGGATAATGAATAAGGATGAAAGGAAAAGAATTGATGCCTTTGAGCTGTGGTGTTGGAGAAGAGGACTGAACATGCATGGATGGCCAAGAAAATGAATAGATATGTCTTGGAAAGGGTGCAGCCAGAGTGTTGTTTGCAGACAAGAATGATGAGACTTTGCCTAACATACTTTGGACATATTGCTAGGAGGAGCTATTACTTGGAGAAGGACATGATGTTAGGAAGGGTAGAGGATCAGGGAAGGAAAAGAAGATCCTCCACCGGGTGACTGCTGCAATGGGCTCTTGTGTGTCAGGAAGTGTGAGGATGGCACAAGACAGGACTGATTTTAGATCTTTTGTTCACAATGTTGCAATGAATCGTACTTGACTTGATGGCACCTAGAACAAAAAAAAAATGTTCATTCCTATTTTCTTCACCAAGTTTATACTTTCCAACTACTGTCCCTCCATTTTTTTCCAATTTTTTCAATATAGTCACCAATTTTAATTAACCCATCTTTATTTTATGTTTGGTTAATTTTGGACTGCAAGATTTGGTAAAAATATTCCATTTCTTCCTCTTTGGCTCTAGATATAGGAGCGCATATTTGAATAATAGTCTTAATAACATGTCTTCATTGTTTGTGTGTGGATAATATCCTATACGTCACAACATTGTACTTCAGGATAAAACTTGAAATTTACTTTTTTCTATAATTTTGACACAATTTTTCTTGTTTTCATTCTCAGCATAATATTCCATGTATATATATATGTAATATAATTCAAAATGGCCATTAGTCTAGCTCATTTCACTAATGCCTAGAATGTCAATGTTAATGTGTTCCAATTCATTTCAGAATTTCTAGTTTTCTTACATTCAAGCTTCATACACTTCATGTTTCAATTATTAGAATATGTTTGCCACTATCTTTTCTTATTTTTACTGACTTCCAATCTAGACTCAAACTCTAATACTACAACCATCTGTGCTCCTCTCTTGTTCATAGAGTTTTCAGAGTCATGTTATTTATGAAGTGAACGGCCAATACTGTGTCCTAATCGCTCTTAGTCTTGGAGCTATACTAAAACCTGTCTGCCATGGGTGACCATTGTGGTCACAACACAAGTGTTGTAGCTTTCAGTGTCACAGCAACCCACAAAATGAAAGGAGAAGTGAATTGTTGAGAAGAATGAGAAGCCCTGGTAGTTTAATTTGCTCATATGAAACCTATACCTAGGCCAAGAGGCTGTTGTACAAACAGAGCAAGGAAATACTACCTGGTTTAAAGTTAAGAAGGGAGTGCATCTGGGTTGTATTCTTTCTCCATATCTATTCAATTTGCATGCTGGGCAAATTATTCAAGGAGCTGCACTCTCTGAAGAAGAATGTTGCGTTAAGTTTGGAGGAAGACTCATCAATAACCCACATTATATAGATGACACAACCTTCCTGGAAAGGGACATGATACTTGGAAAGGCATAGGGTTGGCAAAGAAGAGGAAGATCCCCAACCAGGTGGAATGACAAAGTGACTATGACGATAGGCGCTAGTGTGTCAGGAAATGTGATGATGACACAGGATAAGACAGGATTCAGATCTGTTGTTCATAGAGTCAGTACTTAACTTGAAGTCACCTAAGAACAACAATAATAACAAAGGCCAAAAAGTGCTTTATTGCAATCACAATATATTGTGATGTCTATTTTGTTTGTACACAAAAGTTTTTAACATTATCAGTATAGTACATATTTGTTAGCGTCATCTCAGTTGCATTTATTATTTTCATTCAGTCTGACTCAATCCACAAAGTCATAACTTCAAAAGCAATATATGAGTGGGTATTATGGTTATGACAAGAGTCCAGAATGAAGGTTGCATAGTGAAATGTACTGGGGTGGGGAAAGGGGAAGGATTGTATACAAATGAAGGAATTTTACTTTTCAAAGAGAAGAGCAAACTGGGGTGGGGGGTTGGCAGGGAGAAAAATGCAACACTGAATGAATGGAAATCCAAATCTCTGTAAACGTTCATTAAAATTAATAAAATAAAATTTAAAAAATAAACTAGAGTTAATCTTAAAGATCTTCTATTCTGAGCATACAGCAAGCATTTATTCCTTTTTCTGGGTCAATATTCCAAATTAACAGTTATTTACTATGACACAAGACAATCTATAGCTTTAACTGGTAAAAGTGCCTTCATAAAGCTACAGGAACTTAAAATTTGAGGGCTCCTATAGATGTGAATTTCCCATGTAAGTGTGAAAATGGAGACCATCAGGTTTTTGCTTGTATCAGCAATTTGCCAGAGACCACACAGCTGAACTCTATTGTTTCAATCTATTAATTATTCTTCTGTTGTTGGAATTACACAAAATAATTGTTATTTATTTCCTCTATGAAAGTCTTTCATAGTCTGAGAACAGATACTTCCCCCCCTTTATTCTTCTACAAAGAAATCTAGATTTTGTCAATGATTTCTGATAAAATTATCTTAAACATTTGATGATGTGGATAGTTTTTTGTTTATCATTAGTCTTTTTAAATATAAACACCCTTCCCCATAATACTGGACACTATTTGACATTTTCAAGATACAGAAGAAAAAAAATTGAATTTACCCCTCAGCACATATTTCTATTAATTTAGTGTAAAATCAAGTTGGGTATTTTGGCAGCCACATCATGCTATTGACTTACACTAAGCTGTTCAACGTGCCTTTGTTACACTTTCTAGGTCTTTTTCACATGCATCATTTCTGAATAAAAACAAAGCATATTTAAAGTATGCCTTATTTTCTTTTTAATCAATTATGAATAGTTATTATGGTTGAAGGGGTATAACCAAAATAAGGAGAAAAGAAAACCTTGGATTAAAGTTAATTCCCATTAGTTTCCACCCCATGATTCTTGCTTGTTGCACATTTTCATTCATAAATAATAATCCTTTCAGTTTGTGACATCTGAAAATTTTATTTCCACCTTTTAATGTGTTCATAGAATGTGCTGATTGCTAAGGAACTATTGAATAGGACAAAGAAACATAATCCCACTATACAAGAACCGTCTCAGATTAGCATGAATTAATACCATTTAAATTTCAGTTCTTAATGCATCTCTTATTTTAAAAGCAATATTGCCATAAAAAGCTTTGTTTTAGAAAGTAGTCGTCTATGGCAAACAGCAGAGGTTTCTAAGTCTTCGCACCCATTAAAAGACATTTTTTTTAAATGGGTAGAAATTGGTGCTCAAGGCCTCAAATCTGTTTTTGAGATGATTTTGAAATTCGAGTGGGACAGACTTAAGGTCAAATCTTGGTTCCAGTGGATTTGATTTCATTTTCCTCAACTTCAGTTTGAACTTGCATATGAGTTGTTGGTGGTCTGTCCCACAATCAGCACCTGGCCTGGTTTTCACTGCTGATAATGAGCTTCTCCAGCGAGTCTTTCCACAGATGTAATCAATTTGATTCCTATGCATACTATCCGGTGAAAGCCATGGGTGTAGCCTGCATTTATGTTTCATTCTTCTTTTTTTTTCATTTATCTTTCTTATTAAAGGTATTTGCAATGAATAAATCATTGAATGTTCAAAACTCTATCATTTAACTTCCAGCCTCATTTCTCTCACCTAGCCTGAGTGAGAGTATCATGGACTGCTAGGAAAACAAACAGATTCGTC
>NW_006399762.1:20715661-20716782 GCF_000299155.1 Elephantulus edwardii
AGGGCTGAACACTCTCAGGGTTTCTTAAACTTAAGAAGTTGAAAAACAAATTCAAGCCACAGGTGGCAATACTTAAGGAAACTTTGGGTAGAATGTTAAATGATCCAGGAAGCATTAAAAGAAGATGGAAGGAGTACACAGAGTCACTCTATCAGAAGGAATTGGCTGACACAGAAGAATTTCATGAAATAACATATGATCAAGAGCCTATAGTGTTGAAGGAGGAAGTTCAAATTTCTCTGGAGGAATTGCAAAAAGCAAGGCTCCTGGAGTTGACAGCATACCAATTGACATATTTCAACAGACACTGCACTTGATGTGCTCACTAAGTTGTGCCAAGAAATCTGGAGGACAGCCAGCTGGCCGACTGACTGGAAAAGATTGGTATTTGTTCCCTTTCCAAAAAAAGGTGACCCAACAGAGTACAGAAATTATCAATTATCAAACAATATCATTAATATCACATGCAAGTAAGATTCTGCTGAAAATTATTCAAAAACATTTGGAGTGATATGTCAACAGAGAACTGCCAGCTGTGAAGGCTGGATTTAGAAGGGGTCGTGGTACTAGGGATATTGTAGCCTATGTTAGATGGATCTTGGCAGAAAGCAAAGAATACCAGAAGAATGTCTATCTGTGCTTCATTGACTTAGCAAAGGCTTTGGACTGTGTGGATCACAACAAGCTGTGGGTGACTCTGAGAAGAATGGGAATCCCAGAATATTTGGTTGTGCTAATGCGAAACCTATACTTGGACCAAGAGGTAGTGGTCAGAAGAGAGCAAGGAGACACTACATGGTCCAAAATCAAAAGGGGGGAGTCTGTCAGGGATGAATTCTGTCTTCATACCTTTTCAGTCTGTATGCAAAACAGATCATCCAAGACACTGGGCTGTACAAGGAGGAATGTGGCATCAGGATTTGTGGAAGAGTCATCAACAACCTGTATTAAGCTGATAACACAACCATGCTTACTGAAACTGAGGAGGACCTGAAGTGTTTCCTGTAGAAGGTCAAGGATTGCAGCCTCCTATATGGATTGAAGCTCAACATCAAGAAAACAAAGATTCTCACCACTGGGCCAATTGGCAGTATCACTATGGATGGTGAAGAGATTGAGAT
>NW_006399762.1:20718487-20719745 GCF_000299155.1 Elephantulus edwardii
AACACTCCGTGGTATAGTCAACACTCTTCTCCAGCACCACAGCTCAAAGGCATCATTTCTCTTTCTATCATCCCTATTCACTGCCCAATTCTTCGATGCATAACACGTAATTGCAAAAACTATAGCCTGGATCAGATGCATCTTAGTCTCCAGCCTGACGGCATTGCTCTTCAGTACTCTTGAGTGGTCCCTCACAGCTGACTTTCCCAATGCAATTCTTCTCCTGATTTCCTGGCTGATGTTACCAAGATTGCTGACTGTTAACTATCTCAATCTCTTCACCATCCATACTGATGCTGCCAATTGGCCCCAGTGGTGAGAATCATTGCTTTCTTGACGTTGAACTTCAATCCATATTGAAGGTTGTAGTCCTTGCAAGGCTTTAAAATTCTGCAGGGCCTTTGGGTCACATGCCCTCAGGCCAAATTTACTAAATTTAGAATGAATATTCTTTAAAGACAGAGCAATTGTTTGTCCATTTGCTGTACTGAACAACTTGGAGTTGCTGTGATGCTGAACACTATTCTATATTTGTGTCAAATACCATAATGGTTACCCATTATGTACAATGTCTGGATGAGTTTCCAGATTGATTCATGCTAGGAAGCAGGAGTGGCATCTACTTCCTAAACTAGGTGCCTCTGGAAATCCTACAAACTCTCTAAACTGCAGAAATGTACAGAAATAATGTTAGCTATAGAACAGAGTTCAGGTGTTTTGTGCAAAGCTTACTTGGAATTATATTTGACTTGAACACATTTAACTACTGCTAAATGAGACTAGTGCTGTTATGTCTGGAGGAACACTCTTCCACATTACACATCACTCTTTGTCAACGTGTGGTGTGAGGTAACCTGGGTTTGCTTTGATATTATACCTTGTACCATTGGGGTATCAAATACCATAGTGGCTTCCCATTGTGGACAGTGTTAGGTGGAGCTCCCAGTTATAAAATGGCTTTGGAAGCAGGAAAGGCATCCACTCCCTAAGCCAAATGCCTCTGGAAACTAAATGAACTTGGAGAAACAATGATGCTGATGGAAAGGCTTTAGGTCTTTTGTTTATAGAGTCGCTATGAGTCGTGCTTGACTCAACAGCAATCAACAACAACAACCACCAAAAATAAAGGCATAATATTTATAACAGGTATAAACTTTTGTTGTTGTTTGTTGTTGTTATGTGCCGTCGAGTCATTTGCGACTCATAGCGACCCCATGTACAACAGCCCTAAACCCTGCTCTATCCTGTGCCAATCTCA
>NW_006399762.1:20721000-20722103 GCF_000299155.1 Elephantulus edwardii
GACCTCTTCCAGTCAGTTGGCCAAGTGGTTGTTCTCCAGATTTCTTGGCACAACTTGGTGAGCACATCCATGGCAGCATCTGTTAGCTGAAATATTTCAATTGGTATGCCATCTATTCCTGGGGCCTTATTTTTTTGCTATTTCCTTCCTAAACCATAATATTTTTAAACTATTAAATGACGCCTGAGGGAATGTACATTTAAAAGGCAACATGCATTCTGTTGCGTTTTTTCTCATAACTGTTTATGAACACCCTTTGTTCAAAGGGTTTTTAAAATTATGTTCCTACTTTCAATATGGCATATTGTGATTGTTTCTAATAGTCTTAGCAAAATGAATGCTTTCAAAGGGAGCAGAGTCATTTCCAAGTGGCTGGTGTGAATTTATTTCCTCTTTAGAACAAAGGACATAACAAATGATCTGGTTCTGCCCAGATGATTTAATGTCATAAGAAGGTTCTGTTTAGAGGCCTGTTTCCATTCAATCTAATGCTATGGCATCATCAAGCTTGTCTGCTGGTGTTGTGCTTGTCTTCTCTGCACTAGAGTTCCCATCCTCATCAAATTTCTTCTTGCAGTTTTTTCTTCTTCATCAATGCGAGCATTATTCGAAGGACCTTCTTCATCTGAATCAACTATGAGTATGTCATCTTGCTCTTGTGCTGTAGACATCCAGGGCTGGGCTCCATTATAACTGCCTTTCGTTATGCCTTTGGTAGTATCTTCAGCTGGCTAAGGTCCCACTTTTTCTGGGCCATCACCAACCACTTCAAATTCAACATCCTTTCCTAGATCTTTACTGTGAAGAATGTTGATGGATAAAGTATAGTACTGAAGGAAATCCTCTGCTTGAAGCCAACTATCATTTCTAATTTCAAATTCTGACAACTGCTTTTGATTATCAGCTTCTGTCTCCCCCTCTTCTGAAGAAATGAGGATTGTTCCTTTCCATCTTCAATCTGTATATCTGGTGATACCATGGCAAATTTTTCTTATACTATCCCATATACCTTTTCAACATGTATGCAGAGCAGATTATCCGAGAGGCTGGGCTCTATGAGGAGAATTGTGGCATCAGGATTGGTGGAAGATCTATTAACAATC
>NW_006399762.1:20722838-20724331 GCF_000299155.1 Elephantulus edwardii
GTGGAGGGAGGGCACAGAAGGGGAAGACCCTCTATGAGGTGGATTGATTCGGTGACTGGGGTAATCGGGATGGGTGTGTCGGAGGCAGTGCTATTGGCACAGGACAGAGGATAGAGCAGGGTTTAGGGGTGTTGTGCATAGATAGGGTTGCTATGAGTCGCAAGCGACTCAACGGCGCATAACAACAACAACAACACCCCATCCTGTTGCTACCAAGCCAAAGGTCAGTGACTTTTAATCCGAGGCCCTCATCCTGTCTTTCATTGTTTTTGTTCAGACATTCCTATAGGTCGTATAGCCCTGGTGTATAAGTTGCTGTACCGCAGTCACTTGTGGTTGCTGTGAGGCTGAACACTGTGACACTGATGAGTCAAACGAGTTAATGGTTGGCTATCCAATGCAGACAGAGAGTGTAGTGGAGCTCCCCATTTAAAACAAGCATCGAAGGAGGAGTGGCATTCACTTCCATAATAGCTTGCCTTCGGAAACCCTATGAACCTGGAGAGAAGATGAAAGACATCCAAGCATTGAGGACTCTCCTTCATAGGGTCGCTATGAGTTGCCTGTGAGTCAACAGCACTAAAAACACAACACCATCCCATCCTGTAATGTGAGAACAGTGACTTTACGGAGATTCAGGTGGATGGTCACCTCTGGCTTGCTGACACAGACATAAAAATTCGCGTTGGGAAGATCGAGTGCACAAGGTACAAGAAACTTTTTTCTTGGATTTGGTAGCTTATTTAAAAAAAACAAAACAAAAAAACCTGTTCTACACTGCTCTATTTTTCCTGATAAAATATTTAATCCTTCCATTACTATCAACGCAGCAATCACTGCATTAGTGGTAGCAATAGCAGTAATGATGTTCCCTGCCATCGATTTTATATTTCATGTTCATACTGAAAATATGCATTCTGAGATTTGCAGCAGAGGTGACAAAATCCATTGAGGGTCATTATTGACCCATATGATCTCAGTTCCATTCCTTTTTTCTGCTAAATGAACTCTCAGAGTTTTAATGCTTTGGGAAAACACACTTCCATAGCTCTTTACATCTAGAACCTGCTGGTCTTTCAGAGCTAAGTGGGGGTCATTTTGTTGATCTTATGAATTCATTTCTTCACCTCGTCTTTGTACTTCAGCCCAGTGCACTGGAGGTTTGTTTTTTGTTTTGTTTTGTTTTGTTTTGTTTTCCCTATAGTTTGTCCATAGTCAACAAATATCTGACACCATCTTTAAAAAGCTTGTTGAAAAGTTTGGGTCACAGCCAGTTGATTTAGCCCCACTCTTTAGTAGAAATACATTTAGTGTCACCATCTTCATGAGATGCTCTGGCTCTGGCTTCAGCTTCTGTTGGTTCCCACGCAGCTTCAGGGTCAGCTCTGTCAGGAGATACTTCTTTTTTTAATTATTATTAAATTTTATTAGTTTCAATGAACATTCACAGGGATTCTGGGCTTTCACTCCTTCGTTGCCGCACCATTCTCTCC
>NW_006399762.1:20725155-20726667 GCF_000299155.1 Elephantulus edwardii
TGTTGATGGGCACTTAGGTTGTTTCCAACTCCTTGCTATTGTGAACAAAGCTGCAATAAACATGGGTGTGCATATATCTGCTTGGATGTCAGCTATGGAGGAGATACTTCTTGAGCAGCATCTTCTTCTCCAAACAACTGGTTGAGCAAGTACTTTGCCCAAATGATGCAACGAATATGTTCTGAATGTGTGTTGCAATTGTACAGCCAGAAAAAGTTCTCTGGGCTGGTTTAGGATGACATTCATAATACTCAATTACGAAGTTTTTAATAATAGTTACTTGTTCAAGATGATCAACAGTTCCCCTATCAATAAGAGATACATCAGCTGCAAGACAAATTCTATTTTGTGGTTTGGGCAGTTCTGTTATCAAAGCATTCATAATCAACATAAATTGTGGGGAAATTTCCACATTACAGTCACGGCTCATGATGCTGTCATGATAGACTGTGATGTCAGCTTTTGGATAAAACTGCAATACACTTTCTTTGGCAACCTGTGCTTTTGATCTTTCAACATGTTTCTTCTGAAACAAAAACTGCCTTTTGAGGTTGTTGGCATCAATAGTATCCAGATCAATCAGCCCAATATGCGGAGAAGCTAGTCAACATGAGGTTCTTGTGGAGCTCGCAGCCGATGCCGCCGACACCTACCACCAGCACCCGGGCCCACAGTGATGGCTTCGGACAGTTCTCCAGGCAATCTCCGCAGGAGTGCCATGACGAGATGACCATGAGAGGTGGCAGAGGCAAAGGCGAGAGAACTGAGCCACTCCTCTTATCGCATATCTTAAAGGCTCTAGCTATTCTTTCCTACTTTACTCTGTGTTTTCTATATTGAAAATGATTATATACAATTATTTGCTGGAATTCAGATATCATGTATCTCCATTATCATGTGATCCAACTGTTTTATATCTGTTCCAAGAAGTGAAATTCTGTCAGTTTAATATACTCTGTTTCAGTCAATCAATGCCGGTCATTAGGATCATTCTCCAAGAGCTTTAAAAACTAGATTATTTTTACATATTTAAATATTGCAAAAATGGCAAGAAGCTGCCCTGCAATTCCAAAGGCACAGAGTTTGAGACCTCCAGTTGCTCTGCTAGATAAAAATGGGCAATCTCCTCTCATGCCATTAACTGCCTCTGAAAACCCACTGTATGTAGGGTGAGCCATGGGTCGGTTCTGACTTGATGATACACAACAACAACAACAACAACATATCACTTCACTAGCTATTGAGTGTTTATATTCAGTAATATTACATGCAACAAAAGACCATTTAAAAAAAGACACCATTCAAAAATAATTACTCTAAAACAACTATGAGATCGCATCTCACCCGAGTCAGAATAGCAAAATTTAACAGAACAGCAAGCAACAAATGCTGGCGAAGTTGTGAAGAAATTGAAACCCTTATTCACTGTTGGTGAAAGTATAAAATGGTGCAACCACTGTGGAAGGCGGTATGGCACTTTCTCAAAAAGTTGCAAATAGAGATACCAATTGA
>NW_006399762.1:20726837-20738010 GCF_000299155.1 Elephantulus edwardii
ATGCAATATTATTCAAAATGGGTGACCCTGGAGGACATTATGCTG
This sequence comes from Elephantulus edwardii, assembly GCF_000299155.1. Lineage (NCBI taxonomy): Eukaryota > Metazoa > Chordata > Mammalia > Macroscelidea > Macroscelididae > Elephantulus > Elephantulus edwardii. Next base: position 20,726,883 of record NW_006399762.1, read on the forward strand.
AGTGAAGTATCTCAGTCACAAAAGGACAAATACTGCATGGTGCCACTCTTGTAGAATGGGACTGACCTCTGGGTTGGGGGGAGACTGAGAAAGATGGGTTCATTCACTGCATTGAAACAGATGAGGGATAAAACTGCTTAAAAGGGATATGTGATTAGGCATTTTTGTCATGACAGGAGTTCAGAGTGAAGGCTGCATAGTAGAGTGGACCTGGGGGGAGGGATTGTAAAACAGTAAAACAATGAAAGCATTTTTCTTTTACTTTTCCGAGAGGGTAGTGTACTAGGGGGGAGAGTTCAGAGGGGAGAAAAGTGCAACAATGAATGAATGGAAATCCAAAAGTCTCTGTAAATTTTCATTGAAATTAATAATAAATTACAAAATAATTACACTATAACATTCTAGTTAATAAAAATTTAATATTTTTAATAACCTAGAGTCAAATATTTCTAAATTGTATTAAATTTGATAGACCAAATGATGTTTTATAAATTGCAATCTTTTTTTTTATAGTGGATGAAAAAAGAGAAAAAATGAAGTAATAGAATCATAGAAAACATGATGCCATTTTAGTAGAGTTTTGCAAAAGAGTTATTCCATGTTTTGGAGCAAGGCCTTAGTCAAAGATAGGAACGTAATTTGCACATTTTTTAAACATAAATATATTTTAAAAATTTTTCTCTAATACGTGAAAGTTCCACGTACTATTTTGCAAAAATTACTTAAATTCCCTCATGTTCATAATTATTTTTTTATTTTGAGTATTCCACAATTTTGCTAATTTATATCTTTTTAAATTAAGATGAATATTTGTTTTCAGTCTCTGTCCTAGACACTTCTAAATCCAACCTACACTTCTAGCAGTTCTCCGTTGATGTGCTGTTTCAGTCATTTTTTGATACTTTTCACTAGCATCTTGTTTGTATGTGATATTAATGGTAGTGTTTGATAATTTCCACACCAATTTTTGAAATGGGATCAAATATGTGTATCTTTCAGTCAGATGGCAAATGGCTGCCTCCAGATTTCTTGGCACAACCTGGTGAACAAACCAGGGCAGCATCTATTTGTTGAAATATGTCAACTGGTATGCCATCGGTTCCTGGGTCCTTGCTTTTGCCAATTCTTTTAGAGCAGCTTGATCTTCTTCCTTCATGACTGTATGTTCTTATGTTGTTTCATAAAAGTCTTCTGTGTCAGCCAGTCCTTTTTGTTATAGTCACTCTGTATACTCTTTCCACCTTTTGATGATTCCTGAGTCTCCTGAACCCAGCACAACCCAGCACCTCCTGACCCTGCAACACTCTTGAACACTGGGACCTTACTTTGGGAAGCATGTGGAAACTGCTCGCGTCCATGAACACTGTCTCAATGCCCCTGAGCCAGGAGCACCAGTATTACAGGGGAGTGAAGAGGAAACAGGAGGACGGAGGTGGTGGGAGGTGATGGAGGGGCAAGGCAAGGAAATTGAGCTGGATGCTGGCAGGGTGGGGTGAGGGTGGAAACATAACACATGTTTGAAGGCGTGGGCCCCCAGCACCAACAGCTCTCTGTTACCTGTTACTCTCATAAAATTTTGTGAGTTAAATGCTTGTCTATCAAATAATACTCTAAAGCTGAGTACCCAAATTAAGACAGACGAGGGAGAAGAATTAGGTATCCACTTCTGAAATAACATATCTTCAAAATCCTTATGTACAACAGAGCACACTTAAGTTAGACTAGCAGATATGGCACTGGAGGATGAGCCCTCCTGTTGGGAATCACAAAGGAGAAGGAACAGTTGCAAATAGACCTTAATTATTGGAACATAAAATATGAGAAGTATGAATGTAGGAAAACTGGCCATTGTTAAGGAAGAAATGGAACGCATAAACATTGACATCCTAGGCACTGGTGATATGAAATGGATTGGCATGGGACATTTTGAATCAGATAGTCATATGATCTACTATGCTGGAAATGAAAAGCTGAGAAAAAACAGGATCAAGTTCATAGTTCAAAAGACCATTTCCAGATCTATCTTGAAATACAACGTTGTGAGTAACAGGATAATATCCATACATATTCAAAGAAGACCTGTTAATACCACTATCATTCACACCCTATTGTGAACAACAGCCACACGCTAGTCTCAACCCCAAACTAGAGAATACACCTTAGCAGAATTCGACCATTCCATACATAAAAAAAAAGTAGCTGTATTCTGAGCTTTAATTACACTGTGATTAGATAGCATTGGCAAATCTAAAGATCCAGTCTTTCATAAAAAAAGCATATGATTATTATTTTTCTGCTTTTATAATTTGTTATATGAAACAGAAAATGCATAAATTTCTGTTGTAGCTAGTTGCCACAGTGACTCTAAAACACTGTGATTTTATATATGGAAGAAAGTTTATTGTCAAGTTCTATGTTATGATTACTGGGTGCCTGTCCATCCCACTGAAATTTTCCTTTACTTGTGACAAATTCCTGCTTTACAAAACATAATGTCCTTTTTTTTTTTTAGCTTTTTTGGTCTTGTGTTATGACATATCTAAAGCAGAAGTTGCAAAAAGTTTATTTCCTAATTATGATATATTTATACTCATTATTCAGACTAGCATTCTGACAAAAACTCATGGCTGACTCTCTATTAATTTTCTTAGGCAATAAATCATTAAGGAAGGGGACTGTCCATATTTCTTCCTTAGAACAACTAGTGTGTTTGAACCTCCAGAAAGGTGCAACCTTTGGGTTTAGTGATGCAACTGCAACTGACTCTACCCTCAGGCTATCTTCACTAACTTAACTAGCCAAAAGGGTCCATACTTAATGGTGAATTTCCTACTAAAGATCTGGAATGTGTGTTCGGCTTCCAGGGTGAACCGGCCCTCTGCGTGAACTCCTCAGTGCTTAGGTTTAGGTTGTGCCATCAACCCCTGGGTAGTAAAAAATGCCTAGGGTGTACAGATAATTTTATCTAGGCTACTTTCCTCCATCCTCTCCTCCAGTACAGCTTTGACACACCAAAGCCCTTCTATTTGTAAGTCACAAGTTTGTTCTCTCGAGGTTTGCTCCCTTTACTTTTGCTCCCTTTTCTATAGGTAACCTTATCACTGAGTTTTACACCAGACCGACCTTAAACCCAGTGCCAGTGACAAAAAGGAAATATAACTGTCAGCTAAGGAAACAAAGGAGGATGAAGCCTCAGGGTTCAGTCAGCCATCCCCATGAACTTCACCTGGGAAAACACTTTGCAGTCCAGAGAGGAGTAAATGTCAGGAAAATATCTTCTAACAGAACAAGAAGGCAAGCAGCTTTAACCCAGGACCACCAGTAAGGTGATAAAGTGTGCTCCCTTTCCCCCTTCACATCAACACCCTTGTTCAGCATGAAGAAGCTAGAGAGTCTGCACCCAATTCCCAAATGGACTATGCTTACCATTGCCCTATAACATCTGGTCCCCACTGGATTCTTTTAATTTCCTTCACCTGCTCCCCTCACCAACCAAACTGTGCAGCATTGCAACTTCATCCCTGCAATTTTCATCCCTGCCCATCCTCACCCTTCTCCTACCAACCCTCACCTCCTTGGATCCCCAACATGTTTTTCCCAATAAAATTTAAAAAAAAAAAAACCCCAAACAAACAACAAAACAACTTTGTAATCAAACCAATAAAAATATTTAAAAAAGAATTTTTAAAAGACGAAGTAAATTGTGAGACTTTTAATTGGAGTTATTTCAAACTTCCAGTCCTTTGATTAAACACCGAGACCCCTTTATCTATTTTTGCAGTGACCTGTTCTCATGTTGACCAGATACCTTCTTGATTCTGCTTTCTCCTTCACAAACACTGATAACATAACAATCTTGTAACAATTGTTTATTCCTTTATTCTTTTTCTTTTCTACTTGTAGTTTGCTTTTTAGGGATATATCTAATCCACCAGTTTAGTTGAAAATGTTGTCCACATTTTTTTTTATTATTTTGTTCCCTCATTATTCTTTTTATATGAGGATTTATGAAGAACCAGAAACTATGCTGCTTCAACAATTTTAACCATCTTTCTTAAACCCCACTAAATTGTTCTGTTCTGTTGTGTGTTTTTTTTTAATGGTGTTTAAAAATGCAATCTACATTGCTTACACAAGAGATCCCATTGTTCTGAAAGTTTATTCCCCACACATAGACATATAATTCTGTGGAATTTATGCTTGACCCCAAAGTAATATACAAACAAAATAAACAGTAGTTAAGTATCTAAGTGAGTATAATTTTATTTGCCTTAAAATTTAGAAGAGTTTTAAAAAAAAAGATTAGAATGAAGGAATCTTGTAAAATAAATTATGCAAAGGATTATGTGCTATTGCTGCCTTTTCTTTAATCTTGATTGGTTATATATTTAAAATCACCCTATTTCATAAAACCTCATCTAAGTACTACTGTTGCTATTGTTGATTGCCTCCAAGTAGAGCACAACTCATAGCAACCCTATGAACAGAAGAGCAGCTATATTGTTTCACTGCTGTTGAGTCAACTTTGACTAAATAACCCTATAGCAATTGTTCCATAGAGTTTCCAAGGCTGTAAATCTTTATGGAAGAGGAATGTCTTATCTTTTTCATGCAAAGACACTAGTCTAATCACTGACATTTTATTTATCTGCCAAAAGCTTAACCACTTCACCACCAGAACATAGTGAGGGTTATAATGTTTTGCCGACAAGATGTCATTTATGAAACATAATGTGATTTTTCATTTTCTCAGTATTAAACTGGATGTAAGTAAATTAAATGATATTAAGAGAGAATATTTGTCTCCATGAAATTCACATATTGGTAACAAAACTTAATACATGGATAACTACCAATAATAAAACAGAAAAAGTGAATATAGAGAGTGACTCCGTTAGGCTTTGTTCCGTATTATAAAAATACCTCCCTCTAACAAATCACTGCTGCCTAAATTCTATTGTGTAGGAAAAAAACTCAAAATGGCTACTTTGGGCTGATTTGAATTTATTTAGTAAGTATGTTAGATTAAGCAAGAGCAAAGCTAGAAAGTACATGCACATCTACGTCTTTTTCACAGGTAAAAATAAAATTTTCTATAGTTTCAAATGGTATAATTTTGTTCACGCGTCATTTGTGAGTTTGTTACTGTGGTGGCTTGAATGTGGCCATGATGCTGGAAGTTATGCCTCCACCAGCATCATCCAACGTGGAGAGATTACCACCTCCATAGACTAAAAAGCAGGGCTGACCATTAATTTCTGGAATAACAGACCCTTCAGAAAATCTTATAAATAGCAACAGTACATTATTTAATACAGTGCCAGAAGCTAATAGATTCCTCAGGTGGGAAGGCATTCAAACTCCCACTGGTGAGGAAGAGCTATTTCTTAAAAACAGTCTGCCTTAATGATACAAACAGAATAAAGCTTTCGCTCTAAGAGGGCCCTTCATTTGCTGATGTGACAAGACTCAAATACAGAGGAAAAAAAATGACAAGCATTCTTTAATAATTAAAATGTGGAATATACAAAATATGGCTATAAGAATATTGGAAATTTTAAAAAATTATATGATATCCTAGACATTAGAAGTTGCAAAGGATAGATATTGGTTCATGTTATCTACTCTGCCAAAAACTAGAAGTTTAAGAGGAACGGTTTAGTGTGCATCATAAAAGAAAAATATTTCAAGATCATTCCTAAAGTACAATGATGTAAAAAATAAGATAAAATAAGTATAAGAAAGATGTGTTAATACAACTTTTATTAAAACATAAGCACCAATCACTAAACAGGGAAGATATTGAGGATGTATATCAATATATCTGAGAATTGTTGTCTTCTTGATGTTGAGCTTCAATCCATACTGAAAACTGCAGTCCTTGACTTCCTGCACCAGATGTTTCAGGTTCTTCTCAATTTCAGAGAACAAGACCACATCATCTGCATAACGTAGATTATTGATGCATCTTTCTCCAATTCTGTTGCCACATTCCTTCTCATAAAGACCAGCCTCCTGAATAATCTGCTCCATATATAGATTGCAAAAGTATGGTGACAGGATGCATCCCTGGTGTACACCTTTCATGTAATGTTTCCTTGCATTGTTCTGATGACTGCCTCTGCCTCTAAGTATAAATTTCACATGCACACAACTAAGTGTTCTGGAATTCCCATTCTTCTCAAGGTTAGCCACAATTTGTTGCGATTCATATAGTCAAATATATTTACATAGTCAATGAAACACAGATAGGCATTCTTCTAGTATTTTCTGCTTTCAGTCAAAATCCAACTGGCATTAGCAATGATTTCTCTAGCGCCACAGCCTATCCTAAACCAAACCTATAATTCCAGTAGTTCTATTTTGATATACTGTTCCAGTCATTTTTTAATAGTCTTCTGCAATATTTTGCTTTTATGTGTTATTAGTGATATAGTTTGATGATTACCACACTCTTTCAGATTACTCTATTTTAGAAAGGGATAAATATGCATTCCCTCCAATCAGCTGGCTAAATAGCTGTCCTCCAGATTTCTTGGCACAACTTGCTGAGCACGTCAAGGGGAGTGACTGCTGAAATATGTCAATTGGTATTCCATCAATTTATGGGGCTTGTTTTATGCCAGTTCCTTCAGAGTGTCTTGAACTTCCTCCATCATCATTGCCTCTTGATCACATGTTGTTTCATGAAATTCTTCTGCATCAGCTAATTCTTTTTGGTATAGAGACTCTGTGTACTCTTGTTTTGATGCATCCTGGATCATTCAACATTCTGACATAAAATCTTTAAGTATTGCAACTCAAGGCTTGAATTTTTTTTCAGTTTCTTCCACATAAGCAATACTGAACAAGTATTTCCCTTTTGATTCTCTGACTCCAGCTCTTTGCAAATTTTATTTTGCCATAGTATGTTGCTTTGTCTTGCTGATCAGCCCCTTGCAATCTTCTGTTCATCTCCTTAACCTCAAATTTCTTCTCTTTACTTTGGCTTCTTGGTGCTCTTATGAACTAGTCAGTGTCTCTTCTGACATCCATCTTAGTCTTTCCATCCTCCTTTTTCTTTGTATTGACCTGTTGCATTCATGGTGAGTGATATTATTGTTATTCTCCAACAGCTCATCTGGTCTTTGTTCATTAATGTCCATGGCCTCAAATCTGTTCCTGGTATCATTTTTAAATTAAAGTCAGATAGACTCAAGGTCAAATATTGATTCTTGTTGATATGAAGTAATATTCTATAGCTTCAGCTTGAATTTGCAGATGAGTAGTTTATGGTCTGTTCCACAATAAGCATCCAACCTAGTTTTCAAAGCTGATATTGAGCTTCTCCAATGATTCTTTCCATATATGTAATAAATCTTATCCCTGTATAGATAATCACATGAGATCCATGTGTATAGCCATCTTATAAAAAGTATTTGCAATAAATAAATCATTGATAGTACAAAATTCTCACCACTGGGCCAATTGCCAGCACTTTGATAAATGGAGAAGAGTGCTAGATTGTTAACAATTTCAGCTTACTCAAGTCCACAATCAACACTCTTGGAACCAGAAGCCAGAAACACAAAAGACAACTTGGATTAGGAAAGTCAGCTGTCAGGGACCTCTTTACAGTGCTGAATTGAAAGATGCCAGCCTAGACACTAACGTGGACCAGATCTTCACAATTACTTGCTATATATCCAAAAGCTGGACAATGAATAAGGATGACAGATAAAGAATTGATGCTTTTGAGTTTTGATGCTGGAGAAGAGTATTGAATGACCATAACTCAGACGACCAGGAGAACAAATGTCTGAAAAAGATGAATCCAACTTGCTTTCTGGAGGCAAGGATTTTGAAGCTCTGTCTCATATACTTTGGGTATGTTACCAAAAGAAACCAGTCTTTGGAGAAGGACATCATGCTTTGAAGAGTGGAGTGACAGTGAAGGAGAGAAAGACCCTGTCTGAATGGATTAACACAGTGACTGGTGTAATAATAGCAGGTATGTCAGAGACAATGATATTAGCTCAGGATAGGACAGCCTTCAGAGCTATTGTGTATAGAGCTATTGTGCATAGGGTCACTATGAGTAGAAGGTGACTTCATGACACACAACAACAACAACTAATGTCTGTAATCTGAAATTGATCAAATATACAATACAGCTATGAAAAATAATAACTGGATACTGAAATGAAAATGTGAGCTTTTGTGGCCTATTGAGTAAAGAGTTGCACTGCCAACTTAAATACAAGCAGTTTAAATCCAGGAGAAACTTCGAGAGAGGAAGATAAACTGTCTTCTTCTGTGCAATTTATAAACTCAGAAAACTCATGAGAGGGTTAGCTAAGGGTTGACTCTGACTCAATGGCAATGAGTTTGATTTTAAATTTAAAAGTCAGAAAAAAAGAAAGGCTGGTAGTTGGAAATATGCCTCAGTGGCAGAAATTAGTCTGGAGATCAAAATATAGAGTGTGGTATATATAAAATAATTATTTACTGAAAATATCTTTAGATGGCCAACAAACCCACGAAGAAATGCTTAAAGTCAGTAGTCATCAGAAAGATGCAAATCAAAACAATAAGCAGCAGTAAAAACCTCCAGCAGCAGTAGCAAAATTTAACAGGACTGTGAGGATGCAGAGAGTTTGGAATTCTAATGCACCACAGGAGTAATTGTCATATGGCACAATTACTGTGGAAGACAGTATGATGTTTCGTCAAAAAAGCGATATAGAAATCCTATATGATTCAGTTATTCCACTATTAGGAATATACCTCAAGGAAATCAGAGTTGAAACACACACAGATCTCTCTCTCTCTCATATCTATCTATCTATCTATCTATCCACACAAGTTAATAGCAGCATTACTCACAATAGCAAGAAGATAGAAACAGCTCAAATACTCATCAACAAATGAAAAGATAGAGAAACCATGATATATTCACACATTATTATGCAGCACTAAAGAATAATGGGAAATTTTTTAAATATTATACAACACGTGGGAGTCTGGGTAAAGTATACTAAGTGAAACAGCTCAGCCCAAAAGGACAAATACTGCGCAAGACCCCTACTGTGGAAAATATGGTAACTATGGGATTGGGGAGTGAAAGAACAGAAGTAGAACGTACAGAAAATGAACACTGTAAAGAATCAGAACAAGGGGCAATCAATCTGGGCAAGATGACAAAAACAGTAAAATGACAAAAAAATACAGCAGTTAAAAAATGGAAGTGAAAGGGAGAATGGGGGTAGAAGAGGTTGGGAGAGAAGGAAAAATAAAACAATGGAGCAGCAGAGATTAGTGAACAGATAGGGAGTGTGAAGGAAGAATAGGACAAAATGCTATGAGGATTTGAGGATACACGGTGATAAAAGGCACTGATGAACAGTAGTTAATTATATTAAACAGTGTGTATGTATAATTGTATGAAAATTAATTTGAAAAATATAGAGACTATATACCTGGATTTCACTTGAAGTAATTATGTATAAACTACAGCCTTCGATACTGATTGTATCTCAACATCATCAAGAAGTCAAAAAATCTCCAAAATTAAAAAAAAAAAATCTCACCACTGGACCAATAAGAAAATTCATGACAGAGGGAAAAGAAGATTGAAATAGTAAAAAATTTCATCTCACTTGGATTCATAATCAACACCTTTGGTATCTGCAGCCTCTGGGTTAAGAAACTTCGCACTGAGCAAGTCTGCTTTCAGGAACCTCTCTAAAGTGCTGTGGAGCAATGATATTCATTTTAACACTACAATGTGCCTGATTCAGACCATGGTCTATTGAATAACTTTTATACATCTCAGAGCTAGAAAATGAATAAGGATGACAAGACAAATGATGTCTTTGAACTTTGGTGCTGGACAAGGGCACTGAATATCCTATGGACTACCATCCTATGGACTGCCAATAGAACAAACAGGTCTTGGGAAAAGTGTAGTCAGATGCTTCTTGGAGACAAGGATGGAGAAGCTCCGTCTCACATACTTTGGTTTTGTTGCTCAGAGAAGCAATTCCTTGGAAAGTGATATTTTTTTGTTTTGGAAAGGGACATCATGCTTGGAAATGTGGAGGTTCAGTGAAAGAGAGGAAGACCTTCAATGAGAAGTATTGACACAGTTAAGTTACTGCAACATGCACTCAAATATGTCAGAGAGGATGAAGATGACACATGATCAGACAAGGTTCTAATCTGTTGTTCATGGGGTTGCTATGAGTTGTACTTAACATAACAGCACCTAAGAACAACAACAATACACAAGAATAGAATGGATGGTATCTATGGATTGATGCCTTTAAGCTGTGGTTCTGGAGAAGAGTGTTGAATATACCATGGACTGCTAGGAGAACAAACTGGTTTGTTCTGGAGAGGGTGAAGCCAGAATACTTCTTAGAGTCAAGGATTCTGAAGCTTCTTATGACATACTTTGGGCACGTTGCAAGGAGATACTGGTCCTTGTAGAGGGACATCATGTTTGGGAGAGTGGAGAGACGATGCAGGAGAGGAAGACCCTCGATGAGATGGATCGATTCTGTGAGTGGAGCGGTGGGAATCAGTGTATTTGAGACAGTGAGGTTGGCACAGGATAGAACGGCATTTAGGGCTCTTGTACATAGGGTTGCTATGAGTCGCAAACAACTCAATGGCATGTAACAACAACAGCAACAACACGGAGAAAGATGGGGAAAACTTCAATAACTTTGATGGGAACAAAGCAAGAGCCATATGTGGAACATACCACCAATTACTCCTACTAATGTTCGATTTGTCTTTTTAACTATGAACACAACACCATTCTCACTAGTTTTCATTACTGGCATATTATACCATGTGATTGTTTGAATTAAAATGGAGAAAGTAAGTCTATCTCATCTTGCTAATGCCTAGAATGACAATATTTGTATGTTTAATTTCATTCCACAACTTCTAGTTTTTTAACAGTCTTAAAAAGACTAAGGATCACCTGCCTTAAGATCCAAGGGCACTGTGTAATCAAAAAGAGCCCAACTTCCAAGTTGAAGCTGCTCTAAGATAAAAGCCCCAACCACAAAGAAGGCTGTATGATCAAAAGGGCTCAATTTCTGGGTCAAAACTGCTGTAAAGAAGATAAATGTTGAAA
>NW_006399762.1:20738450-20740146 GCF_000299155.1 Elephantulus edwardii
TATATAATATGGGAGAGGCTAAAGAGCTTAGTGAACTGAGCCTCAAGAAGACAAATTCTACAGAAGACCATAATTGAAGGCATTATTGAAAAAAATAGAAGAGTAACAAATAAGATGTGGATAAAGGTAAAAAAAGAGGTAGGGGAGGGGGATAGTTCGCGTAAGAGTGGGGTTGTTGTTGATTACCTTCAAGTTGAGTAGGACTCACAGCGACCCTATACACAAATGACCTGAAGCCCTTCTACAACTATTGACATTTATCAAAGTTCATAGAGTTTCCAGAGGCATGTTGTGAAGGAAGTGGATGCCACTCCTGCTAGATGGAAATCAGAATCTCAGAGTTTGGTGGGTGCAAGAAGGAGAAAAAATTAAGAAAGATCCAGTAGGGAACTGAAAGAAGAAAAAAGAGTGATCCTGGGCCTTGATCAATGGTGATGAATTTTATAAAACACAATGTATGCGAATTATTGTATGAAATACAATGACAATGAAGAAATGTGTGAAACACAATGTAAATAAAGTAATGTGTGAAACACAATGTACATGGATTTTTTATGCAAGCAATATCAAAGTATCATGTTTAAACAGCTGGTTTGAGAAATTGGTGGCTGGACTATTCAAATTGCTCTGTGGAATAATGCTGTGGCAGTGAGTTTTTGTCATTTTTATGAGTCACCTTAGCTGCTTGCGCCTCTTAGAGACCTTGTGTATAATAGCTCTGAGCTCTGCTTTCTCCTGAGCCAATTTCACTGTCTCTGACATAACCTACAACCATTGTCCCAGTTACGTGTCAAATCCATCTCATCCTGGATATTCCTCTCCTGCACTGTCCTTTCACCCTTCCAAGCATGATGTCCTTCTGCAAGGATTGGTCCCTCCTGATCATGTATCTAAAGTCTGTGAGATCGAGCTTCAAAATTCTTGCCTCCAAAGAACAGCCTGGTTTCACTCTCTCCAGAATACACTTGTTTGTTGTTGTTTGTAGTACGTTGCATGTTCAATACTCTCCTCTAGCACCACAACTCAAAGACATCAATTCTTCTTCTGTCATCCCTAGTCATTGTTCAGTTCTCTGATGCATAGTAAATAATTGTGAAGACAATCAGGCTTACCTTAGTCTCCAGACTGACATTGTTGCTCTTCAGCATTTTTGAGAGTTTGTTGACAGCAGCTTTTCTGAAAGCAATTGGTCTTTTGATTTCTTGACTTCTGGTGCCAAGAGTTTTGATTGTAGAACTTAGCTGAAATCGTTAACAACCCCAATCTTTTCTCCATCTATCAGGGTATTTTTCATTTGGACCAGTGGTAAGAATCTTCATCTTCATCTTCTTGACTATAGTCCTTGACCTTCTGAAGCAAATGTTTTAGGTCCTCCTCAGTTTCTGTAAGCAAGGTTGTGTCATTTGAATAATGTAGTTTGTTTCCTGCATTTTCTTCCAATTCTAATGCCAAATTCCTCCTCATAAAGTTCTGCTTCTTGAATGATCCTTTCCAAATATAGGTTGAAAAGTATTGGAGACAGGATGCTTCCCTGATTATCTCCTTTCTTTCTTTTGAACTAGGCAATGCTTCCTTGCTATTTCTGATGACTTCCTGGTCCAAATTCAGGTTTTTATGAACACAATCAAGTTCCTCGATTTCCATTCTTCTTAAAGTTAGCTACAATTTATCATGATCCACACAACCAATTTTTTTT
>NW_006399762.1:20743586-20751384 GCF_000299155.1 Elephantulus edwardii
CAACAGCCGTAAACTCTTCTCTGTCCTGTACCAATTGCACAATCTCTGATACACCTATCCCGACTACCCCAGTCACTGAATCAATCCACCTCATAGAGGGCCTTCCTCTCCTGAGCTGTCCCTCCACCCTACCAAACATGATGTCCCTCTCCAAGGACCAGTCCTTCCTTACAACATGTCCAAAGTATGTTAGATGGAGCCTCAGAATCCTTATCTCCAAGGAGTCACCTGGTTTAAGCCTTTCCAGGATGAATCTGTTTGTTTTCCTAGCAGTCCCTGTTACCCTCAATACTCTTCTCCAGCACCAAAGCTCAAAGGCATCAATTCTCCTGCTATCCTCCTTTGTAATTGTCCAGCTCTCTGATGCATAACAAATGATTGCAAAGACCATGGCCTGTATCAGAAGCACCTTAGTCTCCAGATAGACACCATTGCTCTTCAGTACTTTGGAGAGGTCCCTAACAGCAGACTTTCCCGTGGTAGTATGTCTTTTTATTTCCTGGCTACTGGTGCCGAGAGTGTTGACTGTGGAGCCAAGCAAACTAAAACTGTGAACAGTCTCAATCTCTTCACCATCCATCCTGATGCTGCCAATTGGCCCTGTGGTGAAAATCTTTGTCTTCTTGACTTTGAGCCTCAGTCCATATTGGAGGCTGTAGTCCTTGATCCTCTGCAGCAAGCACTTCAGGTCCTCCTCAGTTTCAGCAAGCAGGGTTGTGTGATCTGCATATCGCAGATTGTTGATAAATCTTCCACCAATCTTGACCCATTTCTCCTCATAGAGCCCTGCCTCCCAGATAATCTGTTCTCCATACAGGTTGTAAAGGTATAGAGATAGGACACATCCCTGGCATATGCCCTTCCTAATTTTGAACCATGCAGTGTTTCCTTGCTCTATTCTGAAGTTAAAGGGAAAAGAATTTCAAAGAAACTGAGATTTGCTCTTTAACTTAAAGGAAGAAATGAGGAAATAATAGAGGTGGACAAGTGACTTTAAATGGCAGGTCAACAAGAAAAATTATTTATAATCAATGTGCAAAACCTGGAGGTAGAAAACCAAAAGGCAAGAACTAGATCAGTATTTCTCAAGGAAAAATAAATGAAGAAACTCAAGCCTTGAGTTATAATAGTAAAGAATTCTACGTACATCCAGATTTCTTTTTTAAAAAAGAAAAAATGAATGTTACAGGTATCATCAAAAGAAGATGCAAGAAATAAACGAGATTTACTATACCTGAAATAATTAATCAATGATAATCCATTTCAAAAAGTTGTTGTTGTTAGGTGCTTTCGAGTCTGACTTGTAGTGATGCTATGGACAAGAAATCGGAACCCTTTTCTATCCTGTGCCTTTTTCACACTTGCTGACCCACAAGAGACTATTGCAGCAATAACTGTGTTAATCCACCTGGTTGAGTATCTTCCTCTCCTTCACTGACCCTCCACCCTTCCAAGTATCATGTCCTTCTCTAAGAATAACCTCTCCTAGCTACCTGCCCAAAGTATGTGAGTTGTAGCCTCATCATTCTTGTCTCTAAAGAGCACTCACTCTGGCTACACCCTTTGTGAGATATATACATTTGTTCTCCTGGCCATCCATGGGATATTAAAAAGTAGTTGTTGTTTCTTGTTGTTAAGTGCAGTCAAGTTATAGGAAACTCATAACGACCCTATGAATGAAAGTCCTGGACATTTGTGTTACTTTCATCCTCTCTCCAGGTTCATAGGATTTCTGGAGGCAAGCTATTAATGAAGTGGATGCCACTCCTGCTTCCAAGCTTGTTTAAATCAGGGAGCACCACCAAACACTGTCTGCCATGTGTAACCTTTATCACATTTGACACTTGAGAGTCACAGTGTTCAGCTTCACAGTAACCACGAGTTACCTTTGTACAGCAGCAAGTAGACACAGCAGGGCTATATGACCTAGAAGAATATTTTACCAAAAACTAAATTAAGAACAGGCCTGAGGGCTGTGGATTAGAGTCACCCACCTTTGGCTTGGTAGCATCACTTGCAGTACACTAGGCCAACTGGCCTCTCTCTGTGTTGTTATGTGCCATCGAGTTGTAGGCAACTCACAGTGACCCAAGAACTAAAGTCCTTATGGTAAAAAGCCAATGATAATGAAGTAAGAAGTTTAAACTGCACTGACAAAATAACAACTCCATAAATTGGTGGAATGCTAATTGATATCTTTAAACAACAGCACACTTATATGTTTATATATTTTCTCACCAAATTGTAGACATATATGTATATATAAAATAGCCTCACCGCCAGGCCAATAAGTAATACCATGATAGATGAGGAAAGGATTGAGGTTGTTAATGATTTCATCTTGCTTAGAACCACAATCAACTGTCTCAGCATCAGCAGTCAGGAAATCAAAAGCTAAGTCGCTTTGGGAAATTCGGCTGTCAAAGATCTTTCCAGAGTTTTAAAGAACAACAACGTCAGTATAGAGACTAAGATGTGCCTGATCCAGCCCATGGTCTTCCCAATTGTTTGCTATGCCTCTGACAACTAGACAATGGATAAGAATGACAGTAGAAGAATCAACGTCTTTGAGTTGTGCTGCTGGAGAAGAATATTGAACATTCTATGGACTACCAAGAGAACAAACAAGTCTGTCCTGGTTTCACTCAGGAGAGGATAAAAACTTGTTGCTCCTTGGAGGCAAGGATTTTGAAATTCTGTCTTACGTACTTAGACCAGCTTGTCCTTTGGAGAAGGACATCATACTTGGAAGAGTAGAGGGTCAGTGCAGTAGAGGAAGACCCTGAATGAGATGGATTGCCACCATCTATGACACCATCGGTAAGTATGGCAATGGAGCAGGTGAATCGGAGATGGTGAGCCTGGCTAAGGACAGGAAAAAGTTCAAGACCATTGTTCATAGGATTGCTATGAGTTGTAGTTGACTCAGTGGCACATAACTGCAAATCACACACACACATGGAGAAAGTAATAGAGTCCAAGTGGTAAGAAGCTTCACTGCCAATCCAAAGTACGTAATTCAAATACACAACTGCTCTGCAGAAGACAAATGGACAAATGAGCAATCTACTCCTATGCAATTTACTGCTTCTGAAAACCCACTGGAGGGTCAGCTGTGTTTCAGGTCCAACTTTATGGTACACAACACCACCATCTACGTCTATATTGTGATCAATAATAAGCACAAAATTTCTATGCTTAATTATTGACATAATTTATGCACATGAAAACCCATGTTTCTCATTTTTTGTAGACACATACTAGGATTGTATTTGTTGTTAGACATCAAGTTGGTTGTGACATATAGTGACCCTATAAATAACAGATCTGAACTCAGTCCTATTCTGTGCCATCCTCACAATTTCTGACATACATGAGTTCATTGAAGCAGAGATTGTGTCAATCCATTTCCTTGAGGATCTTCCTTTCTCTATCATAAACCATCCATTTTACCAAGCATGATTTCTCTCTCCATGGAATATAGTCTCTTCTAACAACATGCTCAAATCTTTGTGACACAAAGATTTACAATCCTTGCCTCTAATATTCAAGAATCTTTAAGAGGCCACAATAAAGTGATTTTCAATCATAACCACCATTAGGAAAAACAAATGCTTATTCAAATTTACGAAATTACTTTGTAATCCTTCTTCTTGATTCTTATTCTATTTATTATTGAGTTATTAGACTTTATTTAGCCATCTTATTAGCCAAATACTCTAAGTCCAAAGGGCCTATCTCCCTTTACATACAGTGTTTCTATCTGTGACCTGACTAGTAATCTCAGAACATAAGGGATAAAAAAGAGAGCATCCTTGATTAAATCAATCATTTAATCAACAGGTATTAAGGGAGATTTAAAAAAAGATAATTACCTCTACTATCAAAGAGCTTATAGTCTTGTTAGAAATGTAATACATGCAAAAGGCAATTAGAGAATAAGACAGTATATAGTGAAGTGTTTAATTGAAGGAAGGGGTAACCCTAGCTTCTTTTCCTATAAACTGATGATAAAATGATTTCTCAAATCTGTGATGTCTATAGAAATTGGCTGTGCAGTCGTACATGCAAATTTGAATGTAAAGAAATTATTTCTATCAATTCTGTTTATTTCTGCAGCCTATTCTCACTTTACTGTGAACACTGAAGAACTCGTCTCTTTATAAAGTCACTCACTCACTGCTTTCAAGTCAAAACTGACTCAAAACTGACACTTAGCAGATTTTTGGAGGCTGTAAATAGCATGGGGGAAATTTCCCCGTGGACTCTTCTGTGTGTTCGAACAACCAGAAGAATGTCACATTTGGGTTAGCCACACAGATCCCTATGGACTAAGCCATCACAGTTCCATAAGGTTAGTAGAAAAGAGTACAATTTAATTTCTCATACTTCAGATAAGCATATCAGAGATTGCAAAAACATGACCATGTATCTAAAGTTTCTTTGAAAAATGACTACTTAATGAAGTAAAACTAAATATTCAAATTGGAAACAAATCAGTTAAATAAATTCATTTCAACTCATGGGTATCCTAGGAGTTACAGAGGAGAGCTGTACTATGGAGTGGAAATGTGTACAATAGGATTTTCTAGACTGTGACCTTTCAGAGCAGATCAGCAGAATTTTTCAAGGTGCCATTGATTGGCTTTGAACTTACAAGGTTTTAGCTAGGTATGATGCTTAGCATTTGCACCACTCAGACACTGTGAGAAACATTAGTAAGAAATTGAAACATTATCAAAGTCCAAAAATAGTTTTAACATTGAAAATAGACACAGATTTTCTATTAAAATGGAAATTTTAAAACACTAAAAATAATAACTGCCTGGGTTTAAATCTTAATAGCAATTCAGAGATAAAAGTTACTAAAATGATATCCTGTGACAGCTTACAAAGAAGTGCCCATTGACGACATTTTCCTGTAGATTATTATGGATATGAAGATCACTATGGATATAACAATTGAGTTGTTGTTATGTGTCATTGAATCGAGTAATACTCATAGCAACCCTGTGAACAACAGAACTGAACCCTGTCCTATCTGTGTTATCCTCATCATCTCTGACAAAATTGAACCCATTGCTGAAGTTGCTACATCAATATATTTCATTGGGAGTCACTAACCCTTGACCTTTCAAGGCATAATATCATTTTCCAAGGAATAGCCTCTCCCAGCAACATATACAAAGAAAGACAAATGAAGCTTCACTCTCCTTGCTGCCAAGTAACCCTCTAATTGCACATTTTCTAAGGTATATCTTTGTTCTTTTGCCAGTTCATGAGATATTCAGTACTCTTCTCCAACAACACAACTCAACGCATCAATTTTTCTTCTATTGTTCTAATTTATTGTCCAGCTGACTATGAGTAGTAAGTGATTGGGAAGATTATGGTCTGAAACAGGTGCACCTTAGTCTTTAAAATGATATAATTAAAAAAAAAAGGATAGCATTGTCTTTAATATTTCAGAGATGTCCCTGACAGCAGACTTGCCCAAAGTAGTATGTCTCCTGATGTCCTAACTTCTGATACCAAGTGTTGATTGTGCATCCAAGTAAGAGGAAATCACTCATAGTTTCAATCTTTTCTCCAACTGTCAAGATGTTGTCTGTTAGCCTAGTGGAAGACAGTCACATTGTAGCCCTGTGTCAGCAGAGTCTTCGGGCCCTGGTGGGCCTGATGTGGACCTCTATGGACCATCACAAAGATAGCTGTTTCTCATCCTTGTGCCATTGACCCCTCGGCCTTCATGCGAAAGTGTCAAATATCCAGCTGCACTACTACTCTCTGAGCGAAAGACTACCATCCAGGATTCCACCCTGCCATGCTGTCACTATGTCATAGTCAAATATCACTATGAGTTATAGTCAAAGTCAACTTGAGGACATATAACAACAACAACAACAAACATATAAGAACCCTCTCTGTGACAGACCTATCTGTTTGTTCTGTTGGCAGTCCATGGTCTGTTCAATAGTCATCTCTAGCACCACAACTCAAAGTCATCCAATCTTCTTTCATCCTTATTAATTTACCAACTCTCAGATGCATAACAAGCAACTGAGACCATGGCCTGGGTTAGGTACACCTTAATCTCTAGACTGACATAATTTCTTTTTAGCACTCTGGTGAGGTCCCTGGTAGCATTTTCCACCAATGTAACTCATATTTTGATGTCCTGACTGCTGGTGTCAAGGGTATTGAATATGAATTTGAATAACAGCTTCTTTTTATTCTCTGTTTATCATGATGCTGCTATTGGCCCTGTGAGGATTTTTGTTTACTTGATGTTGAGAAGCAATTTATATTGAAGGCTTCAATCCTTGAGATCTTGAATCAAACACTTTAAGTCCTCCTCAGTTTCAGCAAGTATGGTTGAGTCATCTGCATAACTTGTTGGTTTTTTGTTTATTTGTTTGTTTGTTTGTTTTCTTGTGTACTGTCAAGTTGGATCTGACTGGCACAGGAGGGGACTGCCTTTCCTTCTCCAGCAGAGAATCTGATGGAGTTGAACAGTGTGCCTTTGGGATTGCAGCACAGCTTCTTGCCACTATGCCAACAGAGCTCCCTTGTAACTCAACTTCTTGTTGAGCTTCCCTCCAATCCCATTGCCACATTCTTCTTCATAAAATCTCATCTCTGGAATGATCTGTTGAGCATATGGATTGGAAAGGTATGAAGAAAAGATTCAAAACTAACATACTTCTTTCCTGATTTTGAACCATGATTTTACCACCGGACTGATAGACAACAACATGATGGCTGGAGAAGAGATTGAAACTGTCAGCAACTTCATCTTACTTGGATCCACAAATAAAAACCTTAGTGCCAACAGTCGGGAAATAAGGAGATGAACTGCATTGATGAAATCTGCAGTTAGGGACCTCTCCAAAATATTGAGAGGTAATTAATGTAAGTTTGAGGACTAAGATGCTTTTGATTCAAGCCATAGTCTTTCTTGTCACTAGCTATGCATCTGAGAGCTGGGAAAGAAATAAGAATAACAGAAGAATAATTGATGCCATTGAGCAGTGGTTTGGAGAAGAGCACTGAACATCCCATGGATGGCCAAAAACAAACAAACAAAACCAAAAAACAAATGCGTCTTGGAATTGGTTCAGATGGAGTGCTCTTTGGAGGCAAGAATGGTAAGACTTCAATTCACATATTTTAGGCATGTTGCTATGAGAGGCTATTACTTGGAGAAAGATGTGATGCTGGGAAGGGTGGGGGGTTGGCAAAAGAGGCATATCTAGATCAGGTGGATTGACTAAGTGATTGCTGCAATGGGCTCTTGTGTGTCAGAAAGTGTGAGGATGGCACAGGATAGAAGAGTTCAGATCTTTTGGTCATAGGGTTGCTATAAGTTTTACTAGACTCGACAGACCCGAACAACAAGTGTTCCTTTGCTCTGTTTGAATAGCAGCTTTTTGGTTTTGCATGAGCACAATCAAGTATTCTGGGATCCCCATTCTTAGCCACAAGTTGTTGTTATCACACAGTCAAATACCTTTGCAGAATTTATAGAACACAGATAGACATCTTTCTGTTACTCTCTGCTTTCAGTCAAGATCCATCTGACATCAACAGTGATATCCCTAGTGCCACAGCCTCCTATAAACACAATTTGTACATCTGGCAGTTCATTTTCTATGTACTATTCTAGAATTATTTTTTTAAAAATAAACTTCTGTGGGGAACTCTGGTGGCCTAGTGGCAAGGAGCTGCAACTACAATCCCAGAGGCGCACGGTTTGAATCCACCAGATGCTCTGCCGGGGAAGGAGGGACAATCTCCT
>NW_006399762.1:20751484-20753235 GCF_000299155.1 Elephantulus edwardii
CAAACTTCTGCAAGATTTTGCTTGCAGGTGATATTAGTGATATTGTTAGGTAATTTCCATACTTTGTTGGATCATTATTTTTGAGAATAGGAATGAATATAAATCTCTCCCATTCAGTCAGCCAGGTGACTGTATTCCAGATTTCTTGGAACAATCTGGTGAGGATATTTAGGGATGCATCAATTCCTGTGGTATTATTTTTTTGCCAATTTCTTCATAGCAGCCTTAACTGCCTCCTTTATGACCATTGGTCCTTGATGATGTGCTACTTCTTTAAATGGTTGTGTGTCAGCCAATTTTTTTGTAAGGTGATCTCATGTATTCCTTCCATCTTCCTTTAATGTTTCCTGGATCATTCAAGATTTTCCCCACAGCATCTTTAAGTTTTGCCACTCAAGGCTAGAATACATTCTCCGGTATTTACAGCTTGAGAAATGCTGAGCAAATATTTTCTTTTTGATTGTCTGTGTCCAGCTCTTTGCATATTTCATGAAAACATTTTGCTTTATCTTCACAAGCTGCTCTTTGAAACCTTCAGTTCAACTCTTTAACTTCATTTGTTCTCTTTTCTTTGGCTTCTTAGTGTTCTAATGCAAATTTGAGAGTTTCTTCTGACATCCATTTTGGTCTATTTTCTCTGTATGTTTAACAACCTTTTTGTTTTCTTCATATCTGATATCTTCCCATACTTCATCTGATCTTCATTTATCAGTGTTCATTACCTCAAACTTGCTCTTGAGATGGTTCTTAAATTTAGATGTGATAGAAACAAGGCCAGGTTTTTGTTCCTGTGTATTTGCTTTTATTTTCTTAACCTTCCATTTGAATTTGCATGTGAGTAGTTGATGATATATTCCATAGTCAGCACCAGGTCTAGTTTTCACAGCTGATATTGAGTTTCTCCAGTAATTCTGTCCACAAATGCAATCAATTTGATTCCCATGTAGCACATCAAATGAGGTTCATATGTATAGTTACTATTTGTGGTTTTTAGAAAAGACCTTTATTAAAAAAAACAACCAAACAAACAAAAAGTAGACAATATTACTGCAAGAAACAATAAGAGGCCTAACTAAATGGAAAATACCTCTTCATGAATAAGAAAACTCAATATAGTGAAAATGACAATTTTTCCAAAAGAAGTCCATATATTTAACAGAATCCCAATACAGATACCAAATTCATTTTTCAAAGAGATAGAAACACATTTGACATGTTTATTTGGAAAAGAAAGAGACCCTAAATAAGCAAAGCACCTCTAAAAAACAAAAATGAAATTGGAGGCTTAACATTCCCTGATCTCAAGACCTCCAACACAGATAAAATGATTAAACGGGTATGGTACTGGTACAATGATAGATATATAAACTGCTGGAACAGAATCAAGAATGCATAAATTAGCACATCTACTAATGGTCATCTGGTATTTGACAAAAAACCAAAACCTATCAAATGAGGAAACTACAACCTCTTAGACAAATGATGCTGGCAAAACAGGTCTTAAACCTTCAGAAGGCTGAAACAGAATTGACATCTCTCACTGCACATAAAAATCAAGTCAAGGTGGATCAGAGGCCAGGGAGTAAAGCCTTCAACCATAAAGGTCACTAGAGACAAAATAGGACCAAACTTATAAGGCCTCACCTATGGTGTAAATAAGCTGAAAATACAGCCAGAAACACATGATTAGGAAGATAACATCCATGTTACCTTCTAAAGATTAAAGATTAATGACCTTCTAAAGAGTAAGT
>NW_006399762.1:20753658-20757514 GCF_000299155.1 Elephantulus edwardii
TTTTCCTCAAAAGCTGAATATAGAAATTCCTTATAATCCGGCTATTCCACTGTTAAGAATATACTAAAATATATATGTATAAATAAATAAAACACAAATGGAGATTTGTATATCAATGTTCATAGCAGCAGGGGAAGAGTTGAAATGTCCATTATTAAAACAACAACAACAACAAATAGACTGAGAAATTGTGGTACATTCATACTACAGGATACTATGTAACATTCATAAATAATGATTTCCAAAAACTTGGGGAGAGGTTGGAGAGCATTATGCTGGGTGAACTAACTAACATAGTCTCAAAGTGTTTACTACATGAGACCATTATTGTAAAAATTGAAGGATAACTAATAAGATATGTATGAAAGTCCAATGGGGGAAGGAGAGGAATCTGGGAGGCTGAGGGTGGGCAAAGGGGAAATCATGGATCTCAGAGTTTGATGGATGAAGAGAATAGGTGAAAAAATTAAGAACAATCCAGTGGAGCTAAAAAGATAGGGTAATAGTGTGCATAGATCAATAATAATTAATTTTATGAAAACCAATGTATAAAAATATTCATATGATATATAATATGAAAGAAGAAATGTGGGAAACACAATGTATATGAATGAAAACAATATATACAAATTTAGTGTGCAAGCCAAAATAAAAATAAATTTAAAAAAATCAAAAGATATATGGCATTAACAGTTAATCATTATAAGAAAATCAGTTGTTAAAAATCTGTGGAATTATCAGTAATCATTACCAGAAAATCAGTTGATAAAAATCTCTTCAAAGTGCTAAAGACAATGATGTGAGTTTAAAGACTAAGATACACCTGACCTAAGTCATGATACTTACAGTTACTTTCTATGTTTCTAGAAGTTGGACAATCAATAAGAATGACCAAAAAATAAAGAATTTTGATGGAGAAGACTGTCGATAGAACAAACAACTATGTCTTGAAGTAAGTGAAATAAGTGAAACCAGATTGCTCCTTAGAGCCAAGGATGGTGACATTTTTTCTCAAATACTTTTAGCATGTTATCATGTGGGAATAATCTTTTCCCTTGGTTATTCCACTGCTAGGACTGCACCCCAAGGAAACTAGAACTGAGATACAAAAAGAAATTTGTATAGTGATGTTCATTGCAACAATAGCAAGAAAATGGGAACAGCCCAAATGTTCATCAACAAATGAATGGCTTGAGAAACTGTGGTATATTTACACAATGGAACTATGCAACACTCAGGAGCAACAATTTTAAAAAATATAATATGAGAGAGGCCAGAGACCATTATGTTGAGTCTTACATATACAAATACTGTGTAAGGTTTTATTATAAAGTAGAAATGATTGCTGGTAAGACATGTATAAAAATTCCAAAGGAGAAAGAGGAAGAAGGAAGGGGACTGAGAGTGGGGAGGCTAAAAAATACAAAGCCCAAGGGTCTTGTGGGTAAAGGGAAAGGGTGAAAGAATTAGGAATGATTCAGTGGGGACCTGAAAAGTTGGAGTAATGGTGGGTATGGATCAATGGTGATTAATTTCATAAAACACAATGCATGGGAATGATGAGATGAAACTCAATGTGAATAAAGGAATGCTTGAAACAAAATGCATACGAATGAGATATGATGCATATGAATACAAACTAATATAGAATAAAAATTATAAGAATAAAAAGCACACCCCAAAACCAAAACATTATGCTGGGAAATGTCAGCCAGAAGTCTTGGAACAAGTTAGACTGATACTATGACTGTAACTTATGAGAACTGTACAGAATAAGGCCAGGTTCAGATCTGTTATTTATAGGATCACTATGAGTCTTAGTCAAGTGGGAGGCACATAACAATAACATTAGGTCATGTTTATATGTAGCTTGTTCATTGTCATTACCCCTTTAAATAATCATTTGTCATAAAGGCCTTCAATTCTGTTTAAACTGGTTCAATCCATGCAAATGTAGAGAAATCGTAACCAAATTGAATTTTTAAAATAAGGTTGTTCCAGATGAATTACATCTCAATATGTTGCTGTTATGTTGTTAAGTGCCGTCGAGTCTCAGGCAACTCATAGCAACCCTATGAAGAAGAGTCCTCAATGCTTGGGAGTCTCTCATCCTTTCTCCAGGGTCATAGGGTTTCCGGAGGCAAGCTATTATGGAAGTGGATGCCACTTCTCCTTCCAAGCTTGTTTTAATCGTGGAGCTCCACCTCACTCTCTGTCCGCATTGGGCAACCAGCCATTAACGCATCTGACACGTCAGTGTCACAGTGTTCAGCCTCACAAGAACCACAAGTTACCGCTATACGGCAACTTGTACACCAGGGCTATATGACCTAGAGGAATGTTTGAACAAAAACAATGAAAGACAGGCCTGAGGCACGCAGATTAAAAGTCACCCACCTTCGGCTTGGTAGCATCGCTTTCTGTCCACTGGGCCAGCTGATCTCTCCCTCTATGTTGATGTTGTTGATGTTATTGTTGTTAAGTGCTGTCGAGTTGCTGGCGACTCAAAGTGACTCTATGAAGGAGAGTCCTCAAAGCTTGGGTGTCTCTCATCCTCTCTCTACATCTCAGTATAAAGAAAACAAAAATGCTTACTGCTGGACCAATAGACAACATCATGATAAATTAAGAAAATACTACAAATGTGAAGTATTTGGTTTTTTTGGTTTTTGTTTTCTTGTTTTTGATCCACAATCAAAATTCACAGAAAAAGCAATCAAGAAATCAAAAGAAGTATTGATTTGGGAAAATCTGTTGTCAAAAGGAGCCCCTCAAAGTGTCACTTTAAAGACTGTGTGTGTCTGACTCAAGTAATGATCTTTTATGTTCTTTCATGTCGATATGAAAGTTGGACAATGAAAAAAGAACAATGAAGAATTCATATCTTTAGTTTTTCTGTTGGCAAAGGAGACTATTAAATATACCATAAAATGTCAAATAACAAACAAGTCTGATTTGGACGTTCAGCTTGGGTAATCCTTAGACTTATATGTAGTAACTATCCTTAGAAGGATGGAGCACCAGAAAAGGAGAGAAAGACACTCAACAAGATGGACTGATAAGCAATTGATCAACAATGGACTTGAACCTGACATAAGATTTTGTGAGGGTAGTACAACACTAATTGAAGTTTTGATCTGTTTTACATGTGTTGTTGTCAAGTACTGTTGAGTGAAACAACTCATAACTGACATTCTGGAGACAAAAAAATCACACATAAGCAGATCGTCCATCTTTCTCTCATAAAACAGCTTTTTTTTTTCATGAAACACAAACAAATTAGAAACAGTATGACTTCAGGCTGGCAGTACAACTCCTTACCTCTAGGCCACCAGAACTCTGTTTTACATTGGATAGTTTTTAGTCTGAGTTAACTAGATAGCACTTAACAATAACTGGATGGAAGATAGTATGGGCAAAAGTTCCAGAATTGAAAAAGGTAACTTGAATCCTTTCCGCAGGTTTGTATGGGAGGCTCGATAACTGTCAGGATTGCAGAGTTGTTAGGTACTTTGAAGTCAGTTCCAACTCATAGCAACTCAAGTGCCAGAGAAGGATATACTGTGATTTCTTAGGCCAGCTTCACAATAGATACTTTCAGACTATCGTTCCAATGATTATTTTATTTCATCTCATGGAGAATATTTTTCTTGTTCCCTGACTCTCTTATTACTATACATGAGGTACTTCTCTACAGTCTCTTCTCTTTTGATAATCAAGCTCTTACCATTTTACTGCTAAGGAGCCTTCTGCCTATATTTCTTCCAAGACAGATTTGTTTTGATTTTTGGCAATCCATTTTGGTATTGAGTAGTTCTTAGATACCATTGAATTAATACCAACTGATACATACAAC
>NW_006399762.1:20758305-20785290 GCF_000299155.1 Elephantulus edwardii
TGACCCTCTGCAGCAAGCACTTCAGGTCCTCCTCAGTTTCAGCAAGCAGGGTTGTGTCATCTGCATATCACAGACTGTTGATAGATCTTCCACCAATCTTGATCCCACATTTCTCCTCATACAGCCCAGCCTCCCAGATAATCTGCTCTGCATACAGGTTGAAAAGGTATGGAGACAGGACACATTCCTGGCGTACTCCCTTCCCAATTTTGAATCATGCAATGCTCCCTTGCTCTGTTATGACAACTGTCTCTTGGTCCAAGTATAGGTTTCTCATTAGAACGATCAAGTGTCTGATATTCCCATTATTCTCAGAGTCAGCCACAGTTTGTTATGATCCACACAGTCAAATGCCTTTGCATCGTTAATGAAACATAGATATACATTCCTTTGGTATTTCCTGCTTTCAGCTAAGATCCATCTAACAGTAGCTACAATATCTCAAGTACCATGACCCCTTCTAAACCCAGCCTGGACTTCTGGCAGTTCTCTGCTGATGTGTTGTTCCAGGCATTTTTGGGTAGTCTTCAGTAGAATCTTGCTTGCATGTAAAATTAATAATATTGTCTATAGTTTCCACACTGTTGGGAAGATTAGATGGACTGGAATGGGGCATTCTGAGTTGGATGATCATAAGATATATTACTCTGGAGATGAAAAGGTGAGGAAAATTGGAGTTGCTTTCATAGTTAAAAAAGCCATTGCTAGATCCATCTTGAAGTACAATATTGTGAGTGACAGGATAATATCCATACACATACAAGGAAGCCCCGTGAATACCACTATCATTCAGATATATGCACCAACAACCAGAGCCAAGGAAGAGGAAATAGAAGATTTTTAGCAACTTTTACAGTCGGGGATGGATTGAACATGCAATAAAAATGCATTGATAATGATAGGTGACTGGAATGTAAAAGTTGGGAACAGAGAAGATTCAGTGGACTCGGTGACAGAAATGGTGCTGGAGAGAGGATTTTGTATGACTCATAGCGACCCTATAAACAGAAGGCCTTTCTATAGCTATCATCATTATCAAAGTTCATAGCTTCCAGAGGCATGTTGTTTAGAAAGTGGATGCCACTTGTGCGCTAAGGAATTGTTCTGCCAACCCTAAGGTAGATAGCACAGTTTGAATCCACCACCTGTTCTGTGGGAGGAAGATGGGCAATCCCCTCTCATACAATTTACTGCTTCTGAAAACCTGCTCAAGAGTCATTTATGGTTCGGTTATGACTTCACAGCACACACCACCACCATGAACACATATCAAAACCTTGAGCTAGCCTGTACTGTCTTCACAATCTCTGCCAGAGTGGAGGCCATTGTTGCAGTCACTGTGTCAAACCATCTTGCTGAAGATCTTCCTTTTTCTGAACCTCTACCATTCCAAGCATAATGCATTTTTCAAGGACTATTCCCTCCTCTCCTGACAACATGCCCAAAGTATAGCAGACCAAATATTACCATTCTTCCATCTAAATAACTCCCTAAGTGTACTTCTTCCAATAAATGTGTTTTGTCAGTTCTTTTAGTAGTCCATTGTGTAGTCAATACTCTTCTCTAGTACCACAATTCAAATATGATAATTTTTCAGCCTTCCTAATTCATTGTCTTTCACTTGTCTTTGAAGCAATTGGGAATACCTTATCTTGGTTTCAACACAATTTAGATTTTAAAATGACTTTCTGTGTCTTTGTTACTATAAAGATGTCTTGGCCTCTGATTTACCCAATTCAGATTACTTTTGACGTCTGTCTTCATTGTTTCTTCTTTGGGTGTTGATCATAGATTAATGTAAAATTATATCATTGACAATTTCAAACTTTTCTCTATTTATTAAGATAATGATAGATCCAGGTGTAAGTTTTGTTTTCTGTTAAACTGTAATTCATAGTGAGGTCCTAACATTTTATCTTCTTCAGCAAGGGTTTCAAATCTTGTTTTCACTTTCCTCAAATAAGAGTGTTTTATCTGCATAATGCAGATTATTGTTGAGTCTTCTGCTAATCCTGATGTCAGATTCTTCTTCATATAGTATGTTATTGTGGTCTACTGTAGAGTCTGAACTGACCCATAGCTGACCCTCCTGTGTGTTCTCAGAGGCAGCTAATTGCATGGGAGGAGATTGTCCATCCTTTTGCTGCAGAGCAGCGGTGGCCTTGAACCAGGTGCCTTCAGGATTGCAGCACACCTTTCTGCCATTTGGCCACCACAGATCCCTGTCATATAGTATAGCTTCTCAAATTATTTTTGTAGAAGCATATTGAATTTTTATAGTGGAAGAATGAAATCTTGAAGCAAACTTTTCCTGATTTTAAACCATGACTATTCCCTTGTTCTGTCCTAAGGATTTCCTGATTCATGTACAGGTTTTTCATAAGCATAATTATTTTGGAACTTTCATTCTTCTCAATGTTATCTATAATTTATTACAGTCTACACTGTTCAGGGGTTTTGTGTGATTGTAAAAAAGAGCAAGAGCCATGTAAGACTGGCCTTATCTGACTTATGAACTTCACAAAGGGGAACTATCTTGTCAACAGCATCAACAACACAAGACGAATTCCTGTGAGATTAAACATGGCTCTCATACACCTATTCCTATTTTTACTCATTTCAACACCAATCTTACTGTTTTGCTGGGTCAAAAGTCTGATGTGATAGCTCACAGACCAGACAGAACCAGTTGGGGAAGTCAAAAGGCCATAATCCAGGTTAGCAGCAAACTACAGTCAAGACAGCACCTACAATGTGCTTGCAGACAACTAAGCCTTGAATTTTGTGGCTTTAGGCCAGTGTTTCAAAGTTTTCAGTCCTGCGAATTATGACTCCTCACCCCTACTTTCTCAACAAACTTGAACAAAGGCTCTTAACTCCAGTTCCAATGGTATAGCAGTCCCAAGGTCACATCTCATGTCAGGTCTTTGGTTCTCTGTCTTAGGTCTCTGGGTTTCTGCTGTGGCTGTTATGGCTGCTGCTCGTGTAGGCCCTTTTATTTGTCCAGTGCAAGTATCTTTGCCTCGAAAGGACACTTTACATTCTATTGTTAGCTCTTTTCCTGGTGGGTAAGATCTTCCTTCTGCTGGATCTCCTCAATTTAATCATAAGACTAGGCCCTTGTGGATTGAACTAACATGACTATTAACATATCACTGCTCATTCACACGGCAAAGTCAAAATCAGTGGCAGGAAAAGCCATTTTGAACACTCAACTCTTCACAGCACAATAACTGATAAAGCACAAGTAGACATCTTTCTATTATTCTTTGCTTTAAATTTAGACCTATCTTTGTTATCCTTTGTTCCATGGTCTCTTCTGAATCCAGCTTGAATTTATTGAAATTTACTGTGAACATACTCCTCCAATCCTTTTTGGAATAATTGTCAGCCAAATGCTACTTATATGGTATATTAATGATATTATTTGGTAATTTAGTCATTTTCTTGAATCAACTGTTTTTTTTTTTTAATAAGAATACTTCAACTGGTTGGCCATATAGTGAGCATACACATATGTTGGTCAAATTTTTGCAAAGGTGTGCTTTCTGGTTTGGAGTTGAGGCTAGGGTGTGACTCTGGCTCATAATAGGGTGTGAGTTGATCAGATTTGGCCTTTCCTTTAAAAAGGCTTTTGATTTTTGTGGCTCTCCCCCCGAAAAAAAAAAGAAAACTAAAAACACAAACAAACAAAACAAAACAAACAAACAAAAAAGGCTTGGAAGCAGGAGTCGCATCTACTTCCAAAAAGAGTTTGCCTCCTGAAACTCTGTGAACTTGGAGAAAAGACGAAAGTTTTGCATTCGAGACTTTCATTCATAGGGTCGCTATGGGTCATCTACAACTCTAAGGCACTTAACAAGTACAACATACCATAAGTCAAATGCATCAATCCTTCTTTGGTCTGACTTATTAATCATCTGTCTTTCACATGTGTATGAAATAAGTGCAAATACTGTGACTTAGTTGTGGCACAATGTAGTTCTTAGTAACCTGATGTGCCTTATCCCTGTAAAGAGGATTTTTCACAGCAGAATTGCCTATTGAAGTACACTACCTGATTTCTTAACTGCTGCGTCCATGGGCATTGATTAAAATCATCCAGGAAAAATGAAATACTTGCACATTTCTATGTTTTCTCTATTTTTGGAATATAAATTAACTGTAGAGAATTACAAACATTCAAAATGGCACATCCACTGGTCATTTTTAATTATATGTAGCTTAAATGTTGGAAAACTGGAAATGGTTAAAAATGAAATGGAATGCATGGATATCAACATACTAAGCATTAGTGAGATATGATGGAAAACAGAGGAAGAATGGTGTTGATTCATAGTCAAAGAGTCAATTTCAAGTTCTATCCTGAAATAGTATGTTTTGAGTGATAGGATAATATCCATATGCATACAAGGAAGGCCTGTTAACATGATTATTATTCAAATATATGCTCCTACACCTAGAACCAAAGAGGAAGAAATTGAGATTTTTTTTTTACTAAATTTTACAGTTTGAAATTGACCAAACATGCAATTATTATGTGTTAATGATAATTGATGACTGGCATGGAAAAGTAGGACACAGTGAAGAAGGAACAGTGGTTGGAAAATTTGGGCTTGGTGACAGAAATGAGGCATGAAATAGGATAACTGAATTTTGTATTGACAATGATTTATTTATTGAAAATACTTCTTTAAAAAACACAAAAGATGACTTTACAAGCAGATTTCTCCTGATAGGCTGCATAGGAATCAGACTGACTACATTTGTGGAAGAAATCATGGAGAAGCTCAATATTGGCAGTCAAAACTAGGCCAGGGATGGACTGTAGGTCAGATCATCAATTACTCAAATGCAAGTTCAAATTGAGGCCAAAGAAAATGAAAATAAATCCACAGGAACCAAGATATGATCTTGAACTAATTCCATCTGAATTACATGATCATCTTAAGAATAGGTTTGAGACATTGAACACCAATGATAGAAGACCAGAGGAGTTGTGGGATGATATCAAGGGTATCATCCATGAAGAAAGCAAAAGGTGATTACAAAAACAGAGGAGAAAGAAAAAAAAATCAAAATGGATGTCAGAAGAGACTCTAAGGATTGTACTATAACATTGAGAAGCCAAATGTAAAGGAAAACATATTGAAATGAAATAACTGAAAAGACAATTTCAAAGGGCAGCCCAGGAGGACAAAACAGTTTTATAATAGAATGTGCAGAGAGCTGAAATTGGAAAATAAAAAGGGAAGAACTCGCCCTGCATTTCTCAAGCTGAAAGACTGAAAACCAAATTCAAGCCTCATGTCGCAACTTTGAATAAGGCATTTTTATTTCCAACACTACTCATGAAGGCCTCCTCAGTTTCAGCAAGCAGAGTTGCGCCATCTGTATAATGCAGATTGTTGATGCCTTCCTCCAATACTGATGGCACATTTCTCCTCATAGATCCTAGCCTCCCCGATATCAATACATAAAGATTGAAAAGGTATGGAGACAGCATATAGCCCTGGTGTACTCCCTTTCCAATTTTGAACCATGTAGTGTTTCCCAAGTATAGGTTTCTCATTAGCACAATCAAGTGTTCTGGGATTCCCATTCTTCTCAGAGTTAGCCACAGTTTATTATGATCCGCACAATATAATGCCTTTGTGTAATCAATGAAACAAAAATAAACATTCTTCTGGTACCCCTCGCTTTCAGCCAAGAGCCATCTAATATTAGCCACAATATCCCTAGTACCATGACCCCTTCTACACCTAGCCTGCACTTCTGGTAGTATTCTGTTAATGTGCTGTTCCAGTCATTTTGGGGTAATCTTCAGCAGAATCTTGTTTGCATGTGATATTAATGATATTGTTCGATAATTTCCACACTCTGTGGTTTCACCTTTCTTTGGAATGGGAACGAATATAGATCTCTCCCAGTCAGTTGGCCAAGTGGTTGTTCTCCAGATTTCTTGGCACAACTTGGTGAGCACATCTAGGTCAGCATCTGTTCGCTGAGGAGGACCTGAAGAACTTGTTTTGGAAGGTCAGGGACTGCAGTCTTCAGTATGGATTGAGGCTCAATATCAAGGAAATGAAGATTCTCACCACTGGACCAATTATAACGGATGATGAAGAGATTGAGATTGTTCCCAGTTTTGGTCTGCTTGGCTCCACAGTCAACACTCTTGGCAATAGCATCCAGGAAATTAAAAGATGTTTTGTGATGGGAAAGTCTGCAGTTAGAGATCTCTCTAAAGTGCTGAAGCACAACGATGTCAGTGTGGAGACTAAGGTGTGCCTGATGCATGCCATGGGCTTTGTAATCACTTACTATGAATCAGAGAGCTGGAAAGTGACTAGGGATAATAGAAGGAGAATTGATATCTTTGAGCTGTGGTGTTGGAGAAGAGTATTGAATATACCATGGACTGCTTAGAAAACAAAAATGTTTGCCTTGGAAAAGGTGAAGGTGGGATGTTCCTTGGAGCAAGAATTCTGAAGCTTCGTCTTATATACTTTGGACATGTTACAAGGAGGGACCAGTTCTTGGAGAGGAACATCATGCTTGGGAGGGTAGAGGGGCAGCACAGGAGAAGGAGATCCTTGATGAGATGGATTGATTCAGCGACTGGGGTAATAGGAGTAGGTGTATCAGAAATAGTGAGATTGGCATAGGATAGGGCAGAGTTTAGGGCTGTTGCACATAGGGTCGCTATGAGTCACAGGCGCCTCAATGGCACATAGCAACAACAACAACAGCTCCTCATGAAGTGAACAGAATTGGTTGTCATGCATCCCCAAGATACTCTTCTTACCTAAGATGCAGAGATTCTTCCCATTTTAAATTATTATTCTAGTGTGCCCACATTTTACACTTTTAGGTAATTTATTTTGTCACTTTATAATCCATAAGCAAACCAGAAAGAGTCAGCTTAGAAAGAGTCAGCTTTAAGTGTTGATCAAAAGTTTAATTCAATGGTAACTATCAAATAAAAAATTCGCTTTTTACTAGAGATTTTCTGATGGTAGAGTTAAAAAAGCAGTTCTGTATTATGTCTTTGGGGGTCATGTCTGAAAGCCCAGTGCTGAGTCTTATGAGATTAGGTAAGGAACAAATCACCATGTTTTAAAGTCTTATTAGTCTAAACTATTTAGAATTTTTGTTGTTTTTCTCAGGAAATTGACTGTTATCAATAACATCTATCATTTTTGATAACTTATTCCCATTTTTACCAACTTAACCATCTCAGACTTTATTTAATATCTTTATTACTCCTTACTGCCATTGAGTCAGCACTGACTTACAATGACCCCGAAGCAGGTGTTCAAAGGCTGTAAATCACGTAGGAGGAGATTGTTCATCTTTCTCTAGTGGAGAGGTTGGAGGATTCAAACCCCTGGAGAGGTACTGCCTTTGGGTTCGCAGTGCAACTACTTACAGACTACACCACCTATTTACTACCTATCCAGTTTAAACAGCTCCTTATTTGATAACAATCTGTCTTAAATCTTACTTGAACCTTTGGTTCTCTTTTATCTTCCATGCTGCTAACTACTACCTCATCTAAGCTACAGTAGAAATTTATATAGGCCTTTTCAATATGCTTTATCAAGCTATGCAGATTGTTTATGTATCACGCATGCCTTCTCTTATTACACATACAAAAATAAATGCACAAAAAAAGATGTTTCACTTTATTTGCCTTTGTTCTCAGACTCTAAGAAGTTGTTGTTGTTAATATCATCAACTTATCTGCAACTCACAGCCACTCTATACACAATAGTTCTGAATCCTGCCGTGTCCTGAGCCAATCTCAGTCTTCTACACATTATCTCAGTTACTCCCGTTATCTCAGTTACTGCATCAGTCCATCTCATGCGGACTCTTCCCTTTCTGCACTGTCCCTCCATTCTTCCAAGAATTAAGGACAGATCCCTCTTGGCAATATGCCCAAAGTATGTGAAGTGGAGCTTTCAAATTCTTGCCTCCAAAGAGAAACTTGTTTCACCCTTTCTAGGATAGAGCTGTGTATTTTCTTGGCAGTCCAGGGTATATTAAATATTCTCCAGCACTACAAGTCAAAGGCATTGATTTTTACTTTATTATCCTTAGTCATTACCCAGCTCTTGGATAGTAAGTAATTTCAAAGACCATGGCCTAGATCAGGTGCACTTTAGTCTCTAGACTAACTTGATTGCTCTTCAGTACTCTGTAGAGAACCCTGAGAACAGAGTTTCCTAGTGTAATTTGTCTTTTGATTTCCTAACTGCTGGTACCAAGAGTGCGGCTTGTGGAGTAAAGTAAGCTGTAATTATCAATAAACTCAATCACTTCTCCATCTATCATCATGCTCCCAATTGGCCCAGTGGTGAGGATCTTTGTTTGTGGTTGTTATGTTCGGTTGTTGTTTTGTTTTTGTTCTTATTTTTGTTTTTCATTTACATTGAGCTTCTCCCCGAATGGCAGACTAGACCTTGACCTCCTGCAATAAAAGCTTCAAGTCCTGCTCAGTTTCAGCAAACAAGGTTGGCAAATTTTAGTTTTCCATTTTGTAACTACTCAGAAGTTAATAATCCACAATAATAATAGTAGCGTTCTTGTGATGTAATTTGTAGGGAGTTATGTTGCTAACCCAAAGGCAGAGCCTCTCTGGCAGTTCAAATCTACCAGAGGAGAAAGGTGAAAAATCTCCTTCCATGCACTTTAGTCTTATATACCTACTACAGAGTCAGCTATCAGTTAGTCTGACTTGACAGTGATGAGTAAGTAAGTGCTTTCTAATTGCATTTATATACATTTCCATATATGTGTCATATTTTCATTGTTTTAAATATCAGTATAAATGTATAACTGAATTTTAGATTTAGGAATAACATAAAAAATAAAGCTGTGCAAATTCCTTTTCTGGTTGAGGAATTTCAGGCTCAGAACAATCTGACTTCTTGCGGTCTAAGTGGAGTCTTCTTTAGTTAAATATACAGTTGTCAGTAATTAATTAACTTGACCTTAATCTTGTTTGCCATTTCAGTGAAATATGTATGGTCTTAAAGACCTTAAATTCTCTCCATGCTTTGTAGCTCAAAGGCAATTGATAACTGAAGGGTTCTATACTCCCCGTAAAGCACATTTATGGACAATTCCAAAGCAGAGATGGGGAATTCTTAATTTAGAGCAAGTGGTTTTGTCAACAAATAAGTTCATGAAGAGATACTAGGTAAAATGTCAAATATTTGAATCTGATTCTGTAAATTATGTATCACTTTCTCCCACATTATATTTTTCTTTCTTTAAGGTCAAGGACTGCAGCCTTCAATATGGATTAAAGCTCAACACCAAGAAAACAAAGGTTCTCACCCCTGGGCCAACTGGCAGCATCATGGTGGATGGTGAAGAGATTGAGATTGTTAACAGCTATAATTTGCTTGACTCCACAATTAGCACTCTTGGTACCATGAGCCAAGAAATGAAGAGATGAATTGCATTGGGAAAACTGGCTGTCAGGGACCTCTCCAGAGTAATGAAGAATGATAATTGTTAGTCTGGAGACTGAGGTGTACCTGATTCACACCACAGTCTTCTCAATTGCTTGCTATTCATCAGAGAGCTGGGCAATGACCAGGGATGATAGAAAGTTAATTGATGTCTTTGAGCTGTGGTGCTGAAGAAAGTTTTGAATATACAATAGAATGCCAGGAGAACAAACAGTTTCATTCCGAAGAGGGTGAAGCCAGCCTGCTCCTTCGAGGCAAGGAATACTGACATACTTTGGGCAGGGTGCAAGGAGGGTCTGGTTGCTGGAGAGGGACATCCTGCCTGGAAGGGTGGAAGGACAGATAAAGAGAGGGAGACCATTGATGAGATAGGTTGATACAGTTACTGGGAAAATGAGGGTAGGTGTGTTGGAGACAGTAGAGTTGGCACAGGATTGAGCAGGTTTCAGGGCTATTGTACATAGGGTCACTATGAGACACAAGCAATCTGACAGTACATACAACAACAAGGTATAAAAATGATGCTAAATTATAAACACATGCGGTTTTACTTACAAAATCAAAGTGCAAACTCTTTAGGGAATCAGTGCATTAAACAACCATTTTGTATAGCTTTATTTATCACTTAACATTCTAGCCAATTGTCAGCACCATGATAAAAGGAGAAGAGACTGAGGTTGAATTGTTAATTTCAGTTTAAATGACTCCACAATCAACAATCTTGGCAACAGCAGTCAGGAAATCAAAAGACAAATTGCATTAGGGAAGTGTGCTGTTAGGGATCTCTACAGAGTGATAAATAGCAATGATGTTAGTCTATAGATTAAGGTGTGCCTGACATAGGCCATGGTCTTTGCAATTACTTGCTGTACATCAGAGAGCTGGATAAGTACTAAAGATGACAGAAGAAGAACAGATATTTTTGAGCTGTGGAGCTAGAGAAGAGTATTGACCATGCTATAGACCACCAAGAGAACAAACAAGTCTGTCTTTGAAAGGGTTAAACCAAGTTTCTCCTTGGAGGCAAAGATTGTAAAGGCTTGTCTTACGTACTTTGGGCACTTGGCCAGAAGGTACTGGTCCTTGGAGTAGGAGTTCATGTTTGGAAGGGTGGAGGAGCAAGAAGAAGTTTCCTGATGTAATGGATTAACACAGTGACTGGGGTAATGGACATGGGCATGTCGAAGACTGAGATTGGCTCAGGATAGGACAGGCTTCAGAGTTGTACTTAAGGTTGCAATGAGTCATAGATGACTCAATGGCACAGAACAACAACACTTTGCCTATTCTAGTCTATTCTAAGCATATAGTTCTTCATCTCTCTCCCATGAGATTGTGAGTATTATCATGAAAGCAACCCATCATGAATTCACGTTAGCAGATTTAATTCCTAATAACATAATTGGTTGAGGTTATAAAATGTGTCTGGACAAAAATATGCCATATTCAAGATAACAAACTACTAAACTTCCTAACGTAAATGAAGCAAAACCAATTTATTTCATCCACTTTGATAAGAATTCATTCCTTTTGTAGAAATTGATAGATGCTTCCTCCTCCTAGCTCAGAGTTTGTTAATGTATCATAAATGAATTTTTAGAGAGTCCCTCATGATCAATTCAAGGGAGAGGAACATTTGTTTTCCCTGTTTTGTTTCTCTGCAAAAGCTGCTCCCAAAATTGTTTCACACAATTTAGAGTATCTAGAGCACAGACATATTTGCACTTTGAAGTGACCCCAATTAACAAATTTGACAATAGCTTCAACAAAGAGTTGAAAATGGGGAAAGGCCATATTTTAAGTGGTGCTTCTGAGAAGTGTGAACTCATCATAGAAAATACATTCACAGAATCACTTATGAGCAAATCATTGAAATCATCTTGAAAATTAGTTCTACACAAGTTAGATATCGAGCATTGTTTTTGCAGGGCACATATATATGTACTCTAAAGAATGTATACCATTCCACTGCATATGGACAGTTGTTTCAGCAGGTGCTGGGAATCAGGACCAATAAATATGCAATCTAGTAATTTACAAACAACACATCACATGAAACTCAGAGGGTGATTCTTCCAAGCTTTGGAACTTGGCAAGTGAGCTAAAGAATGTTTCTTGGTTTATATTCAAAGGCCTGGAAAACTTAATAAATACAATACTTAGATTTAGTACTTGATTATTTAGCTAACATAATACTTTTTTTAATTGCTCAAGTGAATTGGCAAATAACAGGAGATCTTTGTGCTAAATACTTGCATATCTCTTTCTCTCTCTCTCTCCTATTTCTCTCTCTCTCTCCCTCCTTGAAAATAGCAAAACTTTTCTCATCTCAAACAAGCAAATGAAAAAGCAAACAAGAATATTTATTTTCTCCCCACCACTGCCTGTAAAAAGCTTGCCTGGGTTTTAGATACATGTTGACCATATTAGGCCTTCCCTATCCTTAACACCAGTGTATGAGAACTAGGTCCTTTAAGAATTAAAAGTCACTTGCTTGCTTCATTAGTGTAGATAATATTCACGATTTCCCACCTTGGAAAGGACAGATTCTGTCATCCCTTTAATAGAACTCTGCTGGAAATCAAACACAATTTTTATTCTGGGGAATGATTACTGTGTCTTGTTTAATTCTCCCCTAACAAATGTCAGCACTAATGTATTACAGATTATTCAGTCAATTTGATGGTTCCAGGTGAAAGAAAGGAACACAAATCTCTTCTTTTAGTGTAAAAAGGGTCAGCAGGATGACTTCCCCTGCAGGAGCCGAGATGAGGCTTGACATGAATCAATCAAGAAGGCTCAATTTTACAGTTATAGTGCCTAATGCCTAAACATGAGCGTACGGGTGGAAATTAGCACCCGATTATGAGCATACATGATCTTCCCCTGGAAGACAATAATATTGGCATTAAGCTTCTCAAGAGGGAAGATGCTGCTGGTTTTTAATATGTCTTAAATTATGTCAGGAAAAACACTGGAACATCACACAAAAGCCACAGTCAGTGTCTATTGCGATCTCATAAAGCTGGAGATCTTTACAACAATATTGACACAGGAGCAGGCAAGCAAATGTCAGCCAATATAACATATGAAATACTTAACGTAACCAATTTTCAGCTGTCAATCAGCAGGGAATAATGACTGATGCAAGGAATCAATACGCCACAATTGAATTCCAGCTCACAAACTTGTTTCGTTCTGTGCTATAAAAGACTGTCAAATGTCACACCCCAAGAGATGCAACAGGATTCCAAAGATTTATTTATTTCAAGCTCTGAAGTCTATTAGCAATAGTGCTCCTTTGCTATTGGAAATAGAGCTTTGATGACATTAAATTTGCAGAAATGACAACTTGCTTTTCTGACATATTAATGATTGGACTTTCCCAGTCCCATATTTATTTATTTTTTGCCAACATGAAGTACAATTATACTCAACCAATTCTTGGGATTTCAGAAAGTAAATATTTGATGTAATTTGTCAAAAGAACTTCTCCCAGAGCCAACTATACTTAAACAACTTGTCTCATAATATAAAATAAATGGAAATTGCATATGATAAATCTTAAGCTTATGTTAAGTCCAAAGCCTAACAATATGAAAATAAATGATAATAAATAAAATCTATATTTCTTTTCTTCTTTCAATAACAAAATTATGTTCTACTTTCACTATTACAGGATGAACTTTCAGGAAAATAATAAATCTGAGGTGTTGGGTTGTTTTGTAGTTGATGTTATGGTTGGGTTTGGGGAGGTTTTTTTGAATTTTTTTTAAGGTTGTACTATTTATTACCCAAGAAACTTGTTTTATCTTATTCTGGTAGAGAATTTTTAGGGTTGACAGTTCCAACATATGTTTTTTAAAAGTTATTATGGTATTAATCAAACTTTTATAAATGCAGTTTTGATATTATTTGGTTCATAGAGATACACTCATAACAAATGGAAAGAAAACAGGTATGGAGAATTATCAAGTTTAGGATAATTACCCCAAGACCAAAATCCCCCCTTTTCAACACTATTTATTTTACAATTTGGTACATATTCTTTGCAATTATACCAGGAAAACATTTTTCAAAAACCAGTTTTATGAAAATAGGTTTTCCCAATTGCTTGCTATGTATCTGAGAGCTAGACAGAATAAAGATGACAGAAGAATTGAGTTGTGGTGCTGGAGAAGGGTATTGAACATACACCATCCACTGCCAAAAGAACAACTAGGTCTGCTCTGGAGAGGATGAAATCTGTTTGCTCCTTGGAGATGAGAATTTTTTTTAATTTTTATTTTAGTTTTAATGAAACTTTAACAATTTTGAAGCTCTGTCTCACATACTTTGGGTATCTTGGCAAGAGAGACTAGTCCTTGGAGAAGGACAGTGTGCTTAGAAGGGTAAAGGATAAAGTGCAGAAGAGGAGGACCTTGAATGAGATAGACTGACATAATGACTGTGACAGAGTGAATGGAGTCAAATGTGTCTCAGATGGTGCTGTTGGCTCTACATAGGACAAGATTCACAGCCATTGTTCAGGGTAGTTATGAATCGTAGCCAACTTGATGGCAGGTAGCAACAACAATATATCTATGTTAGGAGCCCTGGTAGTATAGTGATAAGTGTTAGACTGCTAACCAACAGGTCATTGGTTCAAATCTACTAGTTTTTCTGTGGGAGAAATAGAAGTCAATCTGTTCCCTCAACAATTGACAGATCCCAGGTCTTAGTCACCTTTGTAAACCTAGACAACACTCATCATTATTATTTAATTGTCATCCAAGTAACAGACAAATTTGTACAGTGAACAATAAAACCACAAGATACCTCTTAGAATAATCAACCATATAACTTAAAAAAAAAAGAAAGGTAGCATTTGCTCCAGAATAAAATCTAGAAGGATAAAAGGATTAATGGAAATGAGAATTATTAAAAGGAAATGAGAAGGTGGGGAAAGAGATGGGGAAAATAAAACTATATTGTGGGCATTATAATTAATGTTAAAAACCAAAATGTGAGAAAGTAGTGGCTAGAACACCAACTTACTTAGTAAACATTAATTCAAGTAGTAGTTGCTATGTGCCAATGAGTCAATTATGATTCAATAAATAAATAAATAAATAGAATATTTATTTATAGTCTCTGAACCCCAATGAGGCAGTTCTATTGTGTATTATATGTTTGCTGTGATTCAGAACTCTTCATTTTTATGGGAATAGTGATATATCCCAAAGAAACTTTTTCTAAAATTTTTCCTTTGAGTCAAGGAAAATATAAGTAATATACTCATCTACTCAAAGTGATACAATTAGCTAATTATTTCTAGAATCTAGTTATGTGTGGCAAAGATTTATCAACTCTGGTGCCTATAATTGACAGCAGTTACAGGGCAAAATCAAAATCTAATATTCTTCCAGGGGGACACACACAGGTCTCTACAGAATGAGAACAATTACCACCTACGTTCTTATTTAATGAAGACACTGCTGTGTAAGATAGCACTGTGTGCCAACCAGTGGAGACAGGTATTAGAGACATTCAGCTATGTATTCTATGAATGGAAACTGAGTAGTTTCCATCTAAAATTATCTGAGTTCACCTGAAAAAGGTACAGAGACTCCTTTTCATCAAATATATTTGGCCTGAAAATAGGTGAGATATACATAGAGTATGTAGAGAATACTTTGTTTGTTTGGGAGTAGTTTGGGAAAACGTTTAAACTGTTTATAAATGGGAATGAAATACTGTTAAGCTGGAGTGATTCATGTGGTTGAGTGTGCTGATTAAACTCAGAGCGAACATCTTGGGCAGAGCTGCAGTATCCTTCATTTGTTCTTCACTGAAAATGATAACACTGAACTGTGAAAGTTGAGATTGAAAAGCCACTAGTGTGTTGTCTAATTTCAACTGCAGGACCTGCTGTGCTCTTTTTGTGACTTTATGAGGGAATAAGATTATAGGTCACAAGAGCTTCTTTATTTCCTACCTGTAGCTTCTCACAACATTTTATTAAGGATTTTCCCATCTTCTTTCTCTGACCTATAGGGTTGGAATCCTAACAGCTGTTGTAAGACCCTGACCAAAATGGTATTAACATAGATTAGTGGGTTCTGGAATGAAGTATCTTTTTATTAGAGCTCTATTTGTGAATAGCTACTGATATTTTTACAATGCTAATAAGATAAACACAATATATTATTATGTCAATAGAAAAGAAGCCCTTAATACAGTTAAGCACTAAGGACTTCGTGTTTGCTTCAAGAAAATCACACCAGCTATTGTTATTTAAAGGTTTAATGTTAATTTGTAGAACAAATATTTTGGAGAGTAGCCTATAAATGCCTTCTTGACATGCAGTTGCTTACTGACTTGTTTAGATGGCTTCTTAATTGCTCACTGACTATGTTTCCAAAATAAAAAACAAAGGAGAAAATTTTAAGGGCACAAAGGTGTACACATTTATTAAAGGATAGAGATTCCCAAATTCAAAGACTGCTTTGGAGAAAAGACGTATGATTTCTTGCCTGAATAGTTTCAAGAGTAATAAGATGATATTTGTGGAGCTCCTAGAGAGGAAAAGAGGTAAAGTACCCCATACTCTCACAGGTCTTCACTCAGAGATATACTTTAATGGAATCAATGTAAACACAATGGAACAAAAATACCTTGCTCACCACTTTCACAGACTGAAAATTAGAGGTAACATATGCTTCAAAGAATGTTTGAGGTTTATACTTTACTAAAATCACTTTATGCCCACGTCAGTGCTGCTTTTTCTAGTTCTTTTTTAAGGAGCCTAAATTTGTTTTCCAGACATTATCTCATTAATCCTTAATCAATTTAGCTGTATATACAGTGGAGTTAAACTATACCCAGGTATTTGGGATGCTTAAGTTTAATTCCTAAAATGGTTAGCTCAAATATATACTATTAGGCAATTCAGTCGTAGAGTTCACTTTATGTGTTACTGTTAGTCAAATCTGAAAAACATAAAGTTCCATTTGCTCTGTGGTGAGATGGAGGATTTAAGAACACTTTGACAATAATTGTGTTTATATGAAACAGATACAAAACCTGTCAATCTGGCATTTTCGGCTGTCTTAATGATGAAATCGGGTTGTCTGTACAGCTGATTGAATCAATAGTAAAGAAATCGGTTGATATAGCAGTAAAAAGTGATTGGACATAACACCAGAGGATTCAGTATAGACATGGACTGTATATTTAAGAACCAAACAGCTGCATGCTGTTTTGTTTGGGGTTTT
The DNA here is from genome assembly GCF_000299155.1 of Elephantulus edwardii. Lineage (NCBI taxonomy): Eukaryota > Metazoa > Chordata > Mammalia > Macroscelidea > Macroscelididae > Elephantulus > Elephantulus edwardii. The sequence goes on from NW_006399762.1 coordinate 20,775,047, forward strand.
TTTTTGTTGTTGTTGTTGAGAGGTCTTTTTCTAACCTGCATTTGTCCTTAGAATATCCTTTCTAACTATAGCAGAGGAACACCCACTATATTAGTGTTCCTTGATTTTTAAATCAAAGCAAATTGAGAAACAACCAAAAATTTATCAAACATTTACTTTCTTTAACTTGAACTGTGTGTTATTAAAAAGATTTATTTGGAAAGAATAAGAAATAAATTATAATTATAAGGAAGTATTATACTGCAATATACTATTTAACATAAAAGTGAGACATGAAAGCCAAAGCCAGATCTTAGAGTGTGGTGGGTGTTAGGTCAGAAAACTACAAGGCAGATGTTTTCCCAAGTAAAACAGGCCCACCCCTATTTATGCTTCATCTCACAAATTTTGAAGATGTTGCTAGGAAAGGCTATTCACACAGGAAGAAATAGCCCATATTTTCCATATGGAGCTAAGGTTTCAAACTGGCTTCTTTTGGGTTAGCAATTCCTTAAGGGTTACTTGAAAACTTATTTTTGTTTGTGTTCCAGAAAGAACCTACTTAAACTGATTTCTTAAGCATAGAATGTCCACCATACTTTGAAAGCTGTATAATCTTCCTCTATAGGCAACGATGCCAGGAGGCCATGTTGCCAGGAGGGACGGGTCCTTGGAGAGGGACATCATGCTTGGGAGGGTGGAGGGACGGCGCAGGAGGGGAAGACCCTCTATGAGATGGATTGATTCAGTGACTGGGCTAATCGGGATGGGTGTGTCAGAGGCGGTGCGGTTGGCGCAGGATAGAGCAGGGTTTAGGGCTGTTGTGCATAGGGTCGCTATGAGTCGAAAACGACTCGACGGCACATAACAGCAACAACAACATAGGCAATGATGTGGACTTAAAGACTAAGGCACAACTGATCCAAGCCATGGCATTTTCAATTGCCTTATATACATCTGAAAGTTGGATGATGAATAAGAATGAATTAAGAAGAATTTATATTTTTCAGTTGTGGTGTTGAATATCCTTTGGGCTGCCAAAAGAACAAACAAGCCTGTCTTGGAGGAGGTACAACCAGGTTACTCCTTAGAGAGAAGGATGGTAAAACTTCATCTCACATACCTGGGGCGTATTTCAACAGTCGGCAGCCCATTATTCTGGCAAAGGTAGAAAGTTAGAGAAAGAGTGTAGTCTCTCAACAAGATGGCTTGACAATGGACTCAAACTTGTTGGAGATCTTGAGGATGACACAAGATGAGCTAGCTTGGATGTATCATTAGTAGAGTCACTATAAGAAATAATGGCAAAAGCACATAATTAAAATAATAACTATAAATAGCAAAGTGCTTTCAACTGGAACATAACTCAAACTAGCACCCATAGAAACTACAAATGTCACCATACCATCACAGGTGATGTTTCTTATCCCAGAAGCCTCTGCAATAATGCACATATTTTGGAACCAGCTGCATGCACACTTCATTATCACAAACTCTCCTCTAATACAAGCTGGTTCCAAGAAATCCCTGTATCTTCCCAAATAATTGAGGAAAATGTAAAGTATTATTTGCAATAAGATCATTTTGCTCTGCTGTACATGGGGTTTTCAAAGGCCAGCCATATTTCAGAAGTGGATGGCCAATCTTTCTTTCCAGTCTGTCTTAATTTGGATGTTTACTGTTAAAAGAATATATGACAGACAAGTATTTTTCACCTAGCCAGTGAAAAACACTTCTTTTACAGAAATAACCAATACATTCACTGCCCACCTTCCCCAAGCATGCGTAACTTGTCTCTACCCTTTCCTTGCTACCTCCACATTCCTTGCTCACCTGGCTACAAGGTCAAACCCTTCCTTCCCCAGCCACCTCTACTGGGCCAATTGACAGCACCATGTTAGGTGGAGAAGAGATTGAGGTTGTTAGCAATTACAGCTTGCTCAGATTCACAATCAACGCTCTTAATATCAGCAGTCAGGAAATCAAAAGACAAATTAAACTAATCTACCATCATGGACCTCCTCAGAGTGTTGATGAGCACTCTGTGTTAGTCGGGATACAAAGGTGCTCCTAATCCCGGCCATGGTCTTTTCAATTATATGTTCTGCTTCAAAAGGTTGGACAATAACTAAGGATGACACAAGAAGAATAGATGCCTTTGAGGTGTGGTGTTGGAGAAGAGTCTTGAACATACCATGGACTGCAAGAAAACAAATAGGTCTGTCGTGGAGAGGGTGAAACCGAGTCTCTCCTTGGAGGCTAGGATTTTGAAGCTCCACTTCACTTACTTTGGGCACGCGACCAAAAGAAATTGATCCTCGGTCCTTGGAGAAGGTCATCATGTTCAGAGGGATGGATGGACAGTGCAGGAGAGGGATACCCCAGATGAGATGGATTAATACACTAACTGGAGCAATGGGGGTTGGTGTGTCGGAATTAGTGAGACTGTCTCAGAACAGGGCAGGGTTCAGAGTGGCTATACCATAGAGTCACTATGGGTCACAGGAAACTCAATGATACATAACAACAACAGCAACCTTGGCAATATCATGTCCCTCTCCAAGGAATAGCTATCCCCTAGCACTATGTCCAAAATATGTGAGGCAAAGCCACATCATTCTTGCCTCCAATGAGCACTCTGGCTGCACTCTCTGCAAGACATATCTATTCATTTTCTTGGCTACCCATGGAATGCTCAGTGCTCTTCTACAACACCACAGCTCAAAGGCATCAATTCTTTTTATGTCATTCTTATTCATTGTCCAGGTCTCAGATGCATATTTAGTAATAGGAAAGACCATAGCCTGAATCAGATGCACCTTAGTCCTCAAACTGATATCACTATTCCTCAATAACTTGGGAAGGTCCCTAACTGCAGATTTTCCCAGTGCAATGTGTCTTCTTATTTCCTGATTGCTAGTACTAAAGGTGTTAATTGTTGATCCAAGCAAGATGAAGCTGCTGACAGTTTTAATTTTCTCTCCTTCCTTCATGACATGGCCTATTGGTCCAGTGGTAAGAATCTTTGTTTTCTTGATATTGAGATGCAGTCCAAACTGAAGGCTGCATTCTTTCATTTTCTGCAACAAGGGCTTCAAGTCCTCCTCAGTTTCAACAAATAAAGTTGTGTCATTTGCGTAACGTAAGTTATTGATGAGTCTCCCTCCAATCCTGATGTCACACTCCTCTTCATAGAGTCCAGCTTCTTGGATAATTTATTCAGTATACAGATTGAACAGGTATGGAGACAGACTACATCCGTGATGCACTTACTTTCCTTCCCTGCTCTGTTCACACAACAGCCTCCTGGTCCTGGTATAGGTTCTTCACGAACATAATCCAGTGCTCTGGAACTCCCATTCTCCTCAATGTCAGCCACAACTTGTTATGATCCACACATCAAGTACCTTTGCATAGTCAATAAAGCATAACTAGTGATTCTTCTGGCATTCCTTACTTTCAGCCAGGATCCATCTGGTATCAGCAATGATATCTCTGGTGCCAAGACCGCTTTTAAATTCTGCTTGAACTTCTGGCAATTATCTATTTACTGTTCAAGCCCTTTTTGAATGATCACTTGTATTTTGCTAGCATGTGATAGTCAACTTTCAGTTGAATCCCCCTTCTTGGGACAAATAGGAACAAATATAGACCTCTTCCAATTTGTTGGCCAGACAGCCTTCCTCCAAATTTCTTGGCATAGACCTATGGTTGCATTCAGCGTTGCATCTGTTAGTTGAAAAATATCTATTGGTATCCCATCAATTCCTGGGGCCTTAATTTTTGCAAAGCCTTCAATGCAGTTTCCACTTCATCTTTCATTATTATTGGATTCTGTTAATATGATATTTCCTGAAATTTTTCAGTGTCAATCAATTCTTTCTATTACAGTGACTCTGTGTATTCCCTCTATCTTCTTTTGATTCTTTCTGGATTGTTTAATGTATTTTCCATAGCATCTTTCAACACTGTGAAATGAGGCCAAATTTGTTTTTTCAATTCTTCCAGCTTGAGAAATGCAGAGCAAATTCTTCTCTTTTTTGTTCTCCAATTCCAGCTCTCTGCACCTTCCATTATAATACTTTACTTTGTTCTCCCAAGCTGCCCTTTGAAACCGTCTCTTCAGTCCCTTTACTTAGGCATCTCTTCCTTTAGATTTGGCTTGCTGGAGTTCAATGCAATCTTTAGAGTCTCTTCTGCTATCCTTTTCAGTTTTCGGTGTTTTTTATTTCTCTTCTGTTTTTGTAATGACCTTTTTCTTTCTTCATGGATCATATCCTTGATATCATCCTACAACTCATCTGGTCTTCTATCATTGTTGTTTAATGCCTCAAACCTATTTTTAGGTGACCAAGATCATTCTAGCTATATTGGAGATAATCTTAAAAATCTTTGAAGTTTTACATGTTGACCTCATTTTGAAAAGAAATTAATTCGACATCATTGAATATGTAAAAACAAATTTTAGAATTTGTTGTTGTTGTTATGATCATAGTAAACTTTCAGAAGAAAGTATTTCATATTTGTGCTTACTTTGAAAGAGGCACAGTGGCACAGTGGTTATGTGCTAGACTGCCAACTAGCAGGTCAATAGTTCAACCCCAACAGTCAACCATAAGAGGAAGTTCAGCTCCATGATACATGCTATCTCTGAGTCACAATCTGCTTTGTGGCAGTGTCTATTAATTTAGGATTAAAACTACATAAGAAAATTTGTCGGATTTCCTTGAACAGGGAAAAAAGTATCTTCCTCTAGATTTTGGATATTTTCCTCATGTTGAAAGAAAGAAAATAATAAAAGATACTTATTTTCTCCTTTTGTTTTTCCTTTTTTTATGCTTTCAAAAGAAAATAGAGAATATGTCTGGTATTGTGCATGTGTGTTTGTGTGTGTGTGCGTGTGTGTCTGTGTGTGGTGTGCATAAGATAGTAATCCACTCCTGGATGACCCTTGAGTGGGTTTTTAGAGGAAGTAACAACATGGAAGAAGATTATAAATCTTTCTCCAGTGGAGTAGCTGGTGGGTTCAAACTACCTTTGGATTGATAGCACAACTCCTTACCACTCAGTCATGAGAGCATCCATATGTGTGTGTGCTAATGTAAATGAAAGCAAATTATAGAGATTTTTAATAAAGTACCAAGCCAAAGGTCCTATAGCCCTGGTGTGTCCACTTGCCGTACAGAGGTAACTTTGGTTCTGTGAAGCTGAACACTGTGACATTGATATGTCAAATGAAACAATGGTTACCATGGTGGACAGTGTTTAATAAAGCTTCCCTATTAAAACAAGCTTGGAAGCAGAAACATCCACTTCTGTAACAGCTTGCCTCTGGAAACCCTAAGAACCTGGAGAGAGGATGAAAGTCAGACAAGTGTTGAGGACTTTTGTTCATAGGGTCACTATGGGTCACCTATGACTCGACGGCACTTAACAACAACAACAACGAAGTGACTTAACTAAGTGTGTTGTTGTTATTATGTGCAATTGAGTCACTTGTAATTCATAGCGACCCTTTGTAGGAGTCCTAAATCCTGCTCTATCCTGCACCAACCTTATTGTCTATGACACATCTACCATCATTACCCCAGTTACTGAATCAACAAATTTCATTGACAGTCTTCCTCTTTTGTGTTATCCCTCCACCCTCCCAAACATGATGACCCTCTCCAAGGACCAGTCCCTCCTTATAACATGTCCAAAGTATGTCAGATGAAGCTTCAGAATCATAATTCATGAAAATTTAAATAAATTTGTTTTGACATGTGTTTTTTCTAAAATTTTAAGATAATCTTTATATACAGCATGTATAATAGTTATATATAAATAATTAAAATAGAAAAAAAATTCTTTAGAGCTAAAATATTACCTTCACTACATCCCAACTGAATTTAGAGACCATAATAAACTCTTCTATAGCTATTGTGACATATTGTTGTTATATGTTGTCAAGCTAAACTTACTCATAGTTGACCCTCCGATGGGTTTTCAGATGCAAATAATCAAATGGGAGGATTTTTCTCCCATGAAAGAGTTGGTGGAATTGAACCATCTGTCTTTAGATTGGTAGCACAACTCCTTAGCATTAGACAAGTAGATTAACATAATCCAGTTGCACTGCTAATCCAAACCCAGAAAGTATTTGGTGGTAGGAAGCCACCATTTTCATAAGAGACGGACAGACAACTTTCCCCCCTGTGATCTTTAGGCTCTGAAAACCCATTGCAGAGTCAGATATCAATCAGTTCCAACTTGAAAGGTATGAGATTTTCTCTTTTTTGTTTGTAAAAAAAAAAGTTGACATATTCTCTTTTTACACATTAATTAAATGTGCAAAATCAGAATTAGTAAACAAAAAGGGGATTTTTTTTCAGAATTTCATACACTGAAAGAGCTAAAGATTCAAGTCTTGGGTTATAATACTGAGGAATCCTATGGGCAAAATATCTTAATAATATACTGCAGGAAGCACACAAAAGAATAGAAAGCATATACAAAGCCATTCTACCAAAAATATCAGTCAATGTGCAAATATTACAGAAAGTTATATATGATCAAAAAGTGATAATATTGAAGGAAGTACAAACTGAATAAAACGCACTGGGGATGTACCACAACTTCTCAATGATTCATTTGTGATTAGACATCTGGGCTGTTTCCATATTATTGTGATAGTGAATAATGCTGCTATGAACATTGGTGTACAAATTTCCATTTGAGCCTCAGATCTCATTTTCTTGGGAGTATATTCCAAGCAATGTAATAGGTGGGTCATATGGAATTTCTATGTTCAGCTTTTTGAGGCGGTGTCAAACTGCCTTCCAGAGTGGTTTATACCATTGTACAATCCCACCAAAAATGTCAGAGTTCCTATCTTGCCATATCCTCTTCAACTTTTATTACTTGCTGTCATGTTAAACTTTACCACTGCTACTGGAGTAAGATGGTATCTTATGATGGTTTTTATTTGCATCTCTCTTATTGCCAGTGATTTAGAGCATTTCTTTATATGTGTTTTGGTCATTTGAACATCTTCTGTGAAAATTCTTTCCATGTCTTTTGCCCATTTTGTATTGGACTATCAGTCTTTTTCTTGTGAAGGCCCAGGAACTTTTGTTTTCAGACTCTTGTCTGAGACACTATTGCCAAATGTTTGTTCTCAGTCAGTTGTATGCTCATTCATACAATGGAATACTACACAGCACACAGGAGCAATGATTTTGTAAATTATTACCTAACTTGAGAGAGACTGGATAGCATTATACTGAGTGAACCAACTCAGTCCCACAAGGACAAATACCGTACAAAATCCTTATTGTAGAACAAATATGAGGATCCAAGGCTGAGGAGAGTGTGGAAATAGAGGGGTGAGGATGGGTAGGGGATAAGGTGTTAATCCTGGAGGTACATAATTAGATGGGTGGTTGGGGTGAAAGAAACAGGAAATATCTTTTGTGGAAAACAATATATTCAAACTTTGTATATAAACAGAATAAAATTTAAAAAACAAACAAACAAACAAATTAGGACTGCAGAAAATGACAATACTAATTGTTCTCACGCAGAACTTATGCATAGATCAAAAAAGCAATGGTTGGAGAAAAAATTAAAAATAAAAAAGGTACTACAGTGTATAAAGTCAGGGAAAGTATGTGCCAAGTTTTACTTTGTGTTACAAATTAAAAAAAAACCAAATCAATCTATATATTTAGTAAATAATTCAAGAAGCTGAAATATGACATCATAATTGAAGGAGGACTCATTTACAACTTGTAATATGAAAATTACATATGCATCAGAGAGCTGGATGTTGCAGACCAAAGGTAAAGTATTTTTATAATTATTAATAATGAGACAGACAACCAGGAATGAGATGAAACAGAGAGCATAAAAGACAGGAGGCCAGCAATTCTGAGGACAGAAGAGTTGATCCCAGCTTCCCTGTATCTTTATTGAAAATTATCAGGAAATAAATCACAAAGAGAATTCAATGCAAATGAAGCCAACTTCTTTCTATAGAAACCTTCCCTTGACTTAGGAGGGAGGGGTCAGCAATTACAATGCAAGAATCGGGTAAAGCCTTAAGGATTGCCTTGATGCCTCAGGGTGAATTCCAGCTTGAACCTGGACTCTCCCACATCCTGAAATAGCATTCAGTTTATTACAAATATTTAGTATTGGCTTCCCATAGCTGAAAAAGGACAAAGGATGACAGAAGAATTGACGCCTTTGAGCTCTGATGCTGGAGAACAATATTGACCATAACATGAGCTGCAAAGATAAATAACAGGTCTGTCTGAGAGAGAGTGAAACCAAGCTGCTCCTTATATGTAAGGATTTTGAGACTCTATCTCACATAGTTTGGGTATGTGGCCAGGAGGAACTAGTCTTTGGAGAAGTATATCATACTTAGAAGGGTGAAGGAGAGTAAGGAGGGGAAGAGGCACAGGAGAAGAAGACCTCACATGAGATGGATTGACACAATAACTGGGGTAATGAGAGTAGGTATGTCAGAGACAATGAGATTGGCTCAAGATAGAGATCAGAGCTATTGTGAGTTGAAGTTGTCTGGATGGCACATAACAACAAAAACAACAATGACAATAGGCAAATGGAACTATCTTCCTTACAGAGAACAGTAAGTCTTGAAACACAAATGAAAATAAAGTTTTATAAACTTCAGTATGGATTATACTACAACATAAAGAAGATAAAAATCCTAATAATTTGAACAATAAATATTAAGAAAAATGGATATGACTGAAGTTGTACAGGAATTATTTTACTTGACTCTTTATGTAACACATACAGAAGCAGCAATCAGGAATACATCAAATAGTTTATGCAATAAACCAATCTGCTGCCAAGGACATTACTGTGTCACTGTAGAGCAAGGATATAATTTTAAATGATAAAGTTTGTCTAACCAAAGTAATTTTCAATGGTTTTAATTATATTTTAATGACTTTAATACATGTGAAAGTTGTAGAATGAATATAGAAGATCTAAGAATGGATACTTTTGAATTGTGTTGTTGTTGTTGTTGTTGTTGTTATGTGCCATTGAGTCATTTGCAACTCATAGTGACCCTATGTACAATAGCTCTGAACTTCACTCAATACTGATCCAACCTCACTGTCTCTGACACACCAACTCCCATTACTCCATTTACTGTGTATCCAATTCATCTACCTCTCTTGTGCTTTCCATTCACCTTTCCAAGCAGGATGTCCCTTTCTCAGAACCAGTCCCTCCTGGCTACATGCCCAAGGTTTGTGAGATGGAGGCTTAAAATTCTTGCCTCCAAGAAGCAGCCTGGTTTCATCATCTCCAAGACAAATCTCTTTTCCCCTTGCCAGTCCAAGGTATGTTCAATACTCTTCTCGAGCACCACAACTCAAAGGCATCAATTCTTCTGTCATCCTTAGTCCTTGTCCATCTCTCTGATGCACAGGAAGTAATTGCAATGATCATGGATTGGATCAGGTGCACCTTACTCTCTAGACTGAACATCATTGCTACTCGGTATTCTGGAGAGGTCCCTGACATATGGATGGTCAAAAACCAAATCTGTCTTTGAAAAAGTACAGTTACAGTACTCTTTAGAAGCACAGGTGGTGAGACTTGTTCTCACATACTTTAAGCATGTTATCAATAAGGATAGATGCTTGGAGAAGAGCATCATGCTTTAAAAAGTAGAAAGGAAAGATCCGGTGTGAAAAACTATATATATATAAACTTTGTAAATAAACCAGTATATATTTTTTTTTTAAAAGTAGATGTTCTGGGGGGAAAAAGAAGGCTCTGAAAGAGAAGGATTGACTACAGTTAGGAGATTTTAAGCATAGCAGAGATTGTGAGATGGCAAAGGATTAGGTAGGATTTTGTTCTGTTTTACATAGGTCTGCTATTAGCTTCAAGGGAATGAAAAGCACCAAAAACAATGTCAACAAAAAACATGAAAGAGTAAATTTTCAGTATTACATACAATATCAAGAATCCTAATACAGTTTTACCAGTAGTCTTAAGGGGAGGGATTAACAATGAAAAGAATTTTTCTTTTGCTTTTCAACAAGAAGTGCGAACTGAGGGGGAGGCTGGTAGGGAGAAAAGTGCAACAATGAGTGAATGGAAATCCAAACTCTCTGTAAACTTTTGTTAAAATGAATAGTTGTTATGTGCCTTCGAGTCGTTTCCGACTCATAGCGGCCCTATGCACAACAGCTCTAAACCCTGCTCTATCCTGCGCCAACCGCACCGCCTCT
>NW_006399762.1:20786070-20787180 GCF_000299155.1 Elephantulus edwardii
AACTATTCTAAAAATTTAGTGGCAGTATGTATTTTCTACTTAGATGAAATCACTTCATCTGATATACTTTAGGCATTTGCAAGGAGGGACTGGTCCTTGGAAAGGGCCATCAAGTTTGGGAGAGTGGAGAGACAGCATAGGAGAGGAAGATCTTTGATGAGATGGATCGATTCTGTGACTGGAGTAGTTAGTGGTGGGAATGAGTGTGTTTGTGATGGTGAGGTTGGCGCAAAATAGAATGGCATGTAATAGGGTTGCTATGTGCAAGCAACTCGATGGCACATAACGACAATTTCAAGAGAGCCTGGTCTTGACAAATTCAGTGAAGACTTAAAGATATAATGTTGTTGTTGTTGTTGTTGTTATGTGCCTTCGAGATGCTTGAGACTCATAGCAACCCTATGTACAACAGCCCTAAACTCTGCCAATCACACTGTCTCTGACACTCCCATCCAGAATAACCCAGTCACTGAATAAATTCACTTCATAGAGGGCCTTCCCCTCCTGTGCTGTCCCTCTACCCTCCCAAGCATGATGTCCTTCTCCAAGGACCGGTCTCTCCTTACAACATGTCCAAATTATGATAGACGGAGCCTCAGAATCCTTGCCTCCAAGGAGCCACCCAGTTTAACCCTCTCCAGGATGAATTTGTTTGTTTTCCTAGCAGTCCATGGTACCCTCAATACCCTTCTTCAGCACTCTTCCTTGGTCTCTGTCCAACTCTCTGATGCATAACAAGTGATTACAAAGACCGTGGCCGATATCAGACTCACCTTAGTCTTCAGAGAGACACCATTTTCTGCAGTACTTTGAAGAGGTCCCTAACAGCAGACTTTCCATGGCAACATGTCTTTTAGTTTCCTGGCTAATGGTGCCAAGAATGTTGACTGTGGAGCCAAGCAAACTAAAGCTGTGAACAATCTCAATCTCTTCAGCATCCATCCTGATACTTCCAAGTGGTCCAGTGCTAAGAATCTTTGTCTTCTTGACATTGAGCCTCAATCCATATTGGAGGCTGCAGTCCCTGACCCTCAGCAGCAAGCGCTTCAGGTCCTCAGTTTCGGCAAGCTGGGTTGTGTCATCTGTGTAATGCAGATTGTTGATAGATTG
>NW_006399762.1:20787890-20788563 GCF_000299155.1 Elephantulus edwardii
CTGTTAGCTGAAATATGTCAATTTGTATACCATCTATTTCTGGTGCAAGCATAAAGATAATAGGCTCAGTTGTTAAATTAATGAAGAAATAGCTAAAATTAATAGGTTTGTGAATTATTTTATCTTTGTTTCATACATGGATCATAATATTTTTACAATGTTAATATTTTATATTGAAAAGAAAATTCTTCATAAATGGCAGAGGGAATAAAGGCAAACTGCTAATGGAAATTCATTTTATGTTATGTTTTAGAGAAGAGGAAAATTAAAAAGCACTTAAGGATATACTTAGCAAGATTTATTTATAAATGTATTATACAATCTGCTTTTCCCAGGGGTGGGGAGATGAAAAAAAAGTGGAAAATGTAGGTTTATATTTGAAGACAAGTTTTATTTTTTCAATTAATGCAAGGCACACTGAAGCACAATTTAAATACAAAGAAAGCTTGATTAACTCTAAATTTTTAAATGACATATATGAAGTATACTTTTCACTTGTATTTGTTTCTCTTTAATCTTCACTCTGATGATTTAATATCAGAACTTGTGTACCTAATAGTCAAAAGTCAATTAGAGATATTAACCAAAACCATATCTGTAGTACAATTTCCAAGGCTATATTTCATTATTAATCCCAAACTTAACCATGTAATGAAGACTCTTTAGAGATTAT
>NW_006399762.1:20788724-20794914 GCF_000299155.1 Elephantulus edwardii
TATTTTACCAGGAATATATGAAAAAAATATATATAAACTCTTTTAGCAGTATTGCATTGCTAAAAAAAAGTCAGTGGTTATAATCCATCAGATGCTCTTTGGGAGAAGGATAGACAGTCTCCGCTCATAAACATTTATAATCTCAAAAATCCAAGGAAGAACCATTAGGAGCTACAATCAACTCAACAGCAGGGGGAAATCATTATGTGAACCATAGGGAGCTCTAGTAGTATAGTCCTTACAGCTTGGGGCTGCTAAGCAAAAATCCTAATTACCAATATTTGGAAGCTGCTGGCACTTTGTAGTAGGAAGGTGTAGTGATTTTGATAGCCTCTGACTCATTAAGAGGGATTTCAGAATCTATATTGTTTCAGGAAAACAAAATTTAGATTCAAACACACTCTGGCAGCTTAAAAGGTAAGGAGGTGCACTGCCAATTCAAAGACATATGGTTCAAATACATCACTACTCCATGAGAGAAAGGACAATCTCCTCCCATGCATGTAGTAGCCTCTGAAAATCTTCTGGAGAGTCAGCTAGGAGTCAGTTCCGACTCCACAATACAAAACAACAACCAAGTCACTAAGAATTGGAGATGACTGGATGGCACAGAATTGAAACAATAGCAACCACAGTATAATTAAAATTAGTTAAAACATAATCTAAGTTGAACAATTTTGGTAATGATTGGTATATAAAAGTCATTCTGTTATGTATTAGAAATTTGGAAGCAAACTACTAGGCCAACCAATATGATTGTACTTTGACCTACTAGTTGCCAATAGTTGCTGTTGGATCCAATATGACTATGGGCAACAGATTGAGAAACCTCACTGAATCCTGTGCCTTCCACACAATTTTAGCCATGCTTGAACTCATTGTTACCGTCACGGTGTCAGTTTACATCCGTGTCTTCCTCTATTTTGTTGACCCCTTAGCTCTCCCAGTTTAGTGTCTTTTCCAAGGACTTGTAACTCCTGAAAAAAAAATGGCCTTACATGACACAAAGTTTCACCTTCTTTGCCTGTAAGGAACACCCTACTTGTGCATTCTTCAAGACAGATTTGTTTGTTCTTTGGTCATCCATGGTATTTTTAATGTTCTTCACTGAAACCAAGATTCAGAGGCATTGCTTTTTTCTTACTCATTGGCCAACTCTGAAATGCATATGGAGAAGTGGAGAATACCAAGGCTTTAAGAAGGCACACCTTAATCTTTAACCATGTCCTTCCTCTTTAGTATTTTAAAGAGGTCCTTGACAACAGATTGTCTCAATACAACATATATCTTGGTATTTTTTTAATTTTTTTTTGTTGGTTTGTTTACAAAGTTCATAAACATAGTTTTCACACTATTCTTCATTCACACTGTGTTTCAGATAGTCTTTCCCGTACATTTTTATTTTACTAAATGAATCACCACTGGACTATGCCCATCATTACCTTGTCTTTTCAAGTCTTTGCTGGATCTTTCCCATTTCCCTTATCCCCCACTTCACTAACAAAATTGTGCAACCCTATGATTTCGACACTATCTGTCCTCACCCTCTGCTCCCACTCTTTTCCCCCTAAAGTCTCCATACATATTTTATTAGTTATCTTTCTATTTTTTACAGCCACTCTGGAAGATAGCTTGATGTCTCCTCAAAAAGATGAACATAGAAACTCTGTATGACCCAGTTATTCCACTAATAGGAATATACCTCTAGGAAATTAGAACTGAGACATAAATGGAGATTTGCACACCAATTTCATAGCAACATTATTCACCATCTCAAGAACATGGAAACATCCAAATACCCAACTCTAACTGAATGGTTTGAGAAATTGTCTTATATTCACACAGTAGAATACTATGTAATACCCAGAAGCATGATTTTGAAAAATACTGCATAACTTGGGAGAGCCTGGAGAGTATTATTCTGAGTGTACTAACTCAGTTACATGCAGCTTATAAAGACAAATACTGTGTAAGACCATTGTTGTAAAAATAAAAGGACAGCTATGTCTTTTGGATTTTTGATTGCTATTACCATGAGTGTACCAACTCAGGAATAGGTTTGAGGCCTTAAACACTGATGAATGAAGATCATATCTGCTGTGAAAGATATCAAGAATATCCTTCATGAAAAATATAAAAAGTCATTACAAAGAAGGAAGAAGAGGAAAAGACCAAAATGGATGTCAGAGGTGACTTTGAATATTGGACTAGAATGCCAAGAAGCCAAAGCAAAGGGAAGAAATCAAGTTGTTAAGAGCTGAATAGAAGGACAGCTCAGGAAGACAAAGCAAATTATAATGAAATGTGCAAGGAGTTGGAGCTGAAAAATCAAAAGTGCTGAACTCACTCAGCATTTATTAAGTTAAAGAAGCTAAAGAACAAATTCAAGGCACCAGTTGCAATGCTTAAAGATGCTATGAGCAGAATATTGAATGATTCAGGAAGCATTGAAAGAAGATGGAAGATACAGAATGATTGTACCAGAAATAATTGGCTGACACAGAAGAATTTCAACATACAACATATGATCAAGGGGCAATGGTGATGAAGGAGGATGTTCAAGCTGCTCTGAAGGACTTGGCAAAAAGATAAAGGCCCAGGAATTGATGGAATACTAACTGATATATTTCAACAAACAGACGCTGCCCTGGAGGGGCTCGCCAAGTTGTGGAATGAAATCTAGGGGACAACTACTTAGCCAACTGACTGGAAGAGATCTATATTTATTCCCATTCCAAAAAAAAGATGATCCAGCAGAATGTGAAAATTATCAAACAATATCACTAACACCAAACTCTAGCAAAATCTTGCTGAAAATTATCAGAAATGACTGGAACAGTTAATTGACAAAGAATTACTAGAAATGCAAGCAAGAGATCATGGCACTAGAGACATTACTGTCAATGTCAGATGGATCTTGGTAGAAAGCAAAGAGTACTAGAAGAATGTCTATCTCTGTTTCATTGACTATGCAAAGACATTTGACTGTGTGGATAACAACAAATTGTGGACAACCTTGAGAGAAATGGGAGTCTCAGAAAACTGACTGTTCTAATGCTAAACCTATACTTGGACCAGAACGCAGTCCTCAGAACAGAGCAGGGAAACACTGCATGGTTCAAAATCAGGAAAGGATTGTGTCTCCATACCTTTTCAATCCAAATGCAGAATAGATCATTTGGGAGCCTGGAATTTATGAAGAGGAATGTGGCATCAGTATTGGAGGAAGACTCTTTAACAATCTATGTTATGCAGATGACACAACCTTGTTTGCCGAAACTGAAGAAGATCTGAAATGATTGTTGCACAAGGTCAAGGACTGTAGTCTTCAATATGGATTGAGACTCAAAATTTAAAAAAAAAAAAAACCAACAAAAATTCTGATCACTGGACCAAGTCGGGGAACCATGATGGATGGAAAGGAGATTGAGATTGTTAGCAGTTACAGCTTGCTTGGCTCCATAATCAATACTGGCACCAGCAGTCAGGAAATCAAAAGACGAATTGCATTGGAAAAATTCATTGTCAGGACCTCTCTAGAGTGCTGAAAAGCAACAATGTCAGTCTATAGACTAAGTTGCACCTAATCCAGGCTGTGGTCTTCACAATTACTTGTTATGCTTCAGAGACCTGGACAATGACTAAGTAGGACAGAAGAAGAATCCATACCTTCGAGTTGTGGTGCTGGTGAAGACTCTTAAACATACCACAGACTGCTGAGAAACAAGTGGATCTGTCTAGGAGAGAGTGAAAGCACGATTTTCCTTGGAGGCTAGGATTTTAAGGCTCCATCTCACATACTTTGGACACATGGCTAAGAGAGACCGGTCCTTGGGAAAGAACATCATGCTTGGAAGGGTGGAGAGACAGTGCAGGAGAGGAAGACCTTGTTTGAGATGGATGAATACAGTAACTGGGGCAATGTGGGTTGGTGTGTTGGAATTAGTGAGACTATCTCAGGACAGGGCAGGGTTTAGAGTGGCTGTACCATAGAGTCACTATGGGTCACAGGTAACTCAATGATACGTAACAACAACAACATCAACAATGACCATGAGTGTTGATTATAGGTCCAATCATTGAGAAGTTTCGTCTTTTCTCCATCATTTATGATGTTGACTGTTGGTTCAGAAGGGTGGATTTTTGTTTTCTTGTTCTTAATGTGTAATCTATATTCAAGGCTACAGTTGTTGGCTTTGGTGTGTTTTGTTATTTTTTTTAATATTTTTCAGTAAGTCCTTTTTCATTTACACAGGCAAGCTTATGTTGTCAGTATAGCATACGTTTTTGATGAGTGTTCTTCCAATAACAATGTCATGTTGTTCTTTATACAGTTTAACATCTTGAGTTCAGTATAGTTATGGAGAAAGAATACAACCTTCCTGATATACCTTTCCTGATTTTAGACTAGGAAGCGGTCCCTTTTCCTTTAGACAATTGCTTATTTATCTATGTAGAGGATTCGTATCAACACAATTAAGTGTTGAGGAATTTCCTTTTTTCTCAATGTTAGCCACAATTTGTTATGATCACACCATCAAATAAGTTTGTAATCAAAGCACTAGTAGACATCTTTCTGATCTTCTGTATTCAGGAATTAGCAGAAATCTGACATCAGCAATGATGTCCTTGTGCCATGGCCTTTTCTGAATACAACTTAAAGTTCTAGGAGTTTGTACCAATGTACTATACCAGACATATCTGAATAATCTTCAGCAAGATTTTGTCATTATTGTTTGGTGTCTTCGAGTCAAGTAGGACTCATAATGACACTATGAATAAAACATCTGAACCCTGTCTTATCCTGTGCCATTTCACACGTCCTGACATATTGGAGCCCACTGCAGCAGTCACCATGTCAATCCTGTTCTTTGGATTGGGTCTTCCTCTCCTTTGCTGACCCTCTACCTTTCTGAGCCTCATGTCCATTTCCAAGGAATAGACCCTCTTAGAAATATGTCAAAAGTATTTGAGACAAAGCCACATCATTCTTGCCTCCAAAAAGCACTCTGGTTGCACCCGCTCCAGACATAGTTATTAGTTTTCTTAGGTGTCCATGGTATATTCAGTGCTTTTTTCCAAGCTCAAAGGCATCAATTCATCTGTCATCTTTATTCATTGTCCAGCTCTCTGATGCATAGCAAGTGATTAGAAAGATTATGGCCTGAATCAAACACACTTCAGTCTTCAACTGACATCATTATTTCTCAATAAACTTGGAATGTCCCTAACTGAAGACTTTCCCAGTACAATGCATCTCCTTATTTCCTGACTATTAGTACCAGGGGTGTTAATTTTTGATCCAAATAAGATGAAGCCATTGACAGTTTCAGTCTTTTCTCAATCTGTTGTTATGTTGCCTATAGGTCCTGTGGTAAATATCTTTGTTTTCTTGACATTGAGATGCAATTCATATGGAAAGCTGTATTCTTTGATCTTCTGAAATATGTGCTTCAAGTTCTTCTAACTTTCAGCAAACAAGCTTGTTTCATCTGCATAATGCAAGTTAATAATGACTCTTTCTCTTATTCTGATACCACATCCTCTTCACAGAGGCAAGATTCTCAAATAATTTGCTCACATATACATTGACTGGGTATGGAGAAAGAATACATACCTGCTGAACTCTTCTTGATTTTAAACCATGCAGAGTTCCCTTTTTTCTGTTAATACAACAGCCTCCTGGTCTAGGTCTATGTTTTGCATGAGTACAATGAGGTGATCTTGGTTTCGCTTCTTCTCAATATTAACCATAATATTTTATTATCCAATGATTCAACTGTCTTTCCATAGTCAAGAAGGCCTTCTTCTGGCATTCTACTTTCAGCCAGGATCCATCTGGTGTCAGTAATGAAACCCCTGATGCCATGACCTCTTTTAAATTCTGCTTGGATTTCTAAATAATCTTCACCAGTGCTTTCCTTGCATATGATATTAATGATATTGTTCAATAGTTTTTGCACTCTGTTGAATCACCTTTCTTGGGATTGGGAACAAATGTATATGTTTGCCAATCTGTTGGCCAGACAGCTGTCCTCCAAATTTCCTGGCATAAACTGGTGAGCATGTCCAGGGTTTCATTTGTTAATTTAAACAAATCAGTTGGCATCTCATTTGATTCCTGGGACCTTCTTTTTTTGCCAGTGGCTTCAATGCATCTTTTATCTCCTGCTTTATTACCATTTGCTCC
>NW_006399762.1:20795714-20833605 GCF_000299155.1 Elephantulus edwardii
GATTGGGACATGGAATGTGAGAACCATGAATGCTGGAAAATTAGATATTGTTAAGGAAGAAATGGAACGCATAAATATTGACATACTAGGCATTGGGGAGATGAGATGGACTGGCAATGGGGCATTTTGAGTCGGATGATCACATGATATATTACTCTGGAGATGAAAAGGTGAGGAAAACTATAGTTGCTTTCATAGTTAAGAAAGCCATTGCTAGATCCATCTTGAAGTACAATATTGTGAGTGACAGGATAATACCCATACGCATACAAGGAAGGCCAGAAGATTTTTACCAACTTTTACAGTCGGAGATCAATCGAACATGCAATCAAGATGCATTGATAATAATGGGTGACAGGAATGCAAAAGTTGGGAACAGAGAAGGAGATTCAGTAGTTGGATAACATGGACTTGGTGACAGAAATGGAGATGGTGAGATGATGATTGAATTTTGCACAATCAATGACTTATTCATTGCAAATATGTTTTTAAGAGACATAAACACAGGTTCTATACATGGATTTAACCTGATGGTATGCATAAGAATCAGATTGATTACATCTGCGGAAAGAACCTCTTTAGAAGCTCAATATCAGTTGTGAAAACTAGGCCATGAGCTGATTGTGGAACAGCCCACCAACTACTCATATGCAAATTCAAGCTAAAGCTGAGGAAAATTAAACCAAGTCCATGGGAACCAAAATATGACTTTGGGTCTATCCCACCTGAATTTCAGAACCATCTCAGGAACAGGTTTGAGGACTTGAACACTAATTAGCAAAGACCAGATGATTTGTGGGAGGATATCAAGGGTATCATCCAGGAAGAGTGCAAATAGGCATTGCAAAGACAGAAGAGGAAGAGAAGACCAAAATGGATGTCAGAAGAGTCTCTGAAAATTGCCCTGAAGCGTAGAGAAGCCAAAGCACAAGGAAGAATTCAAGATACTAAAGAGTTGAATAGAAGATATCAAAAGACAGCACGGGATGACAAAGCAAAATACTACAATGAATTGTGCAAGGAGCTGGAGTGAGAAAATCAAAAGGGCCGAACTCGCTCAGCATTTCTTAAGCTCAAGGAACTGAAAAAGAAATTCAAACCTCGAGTTGCTATAATCAAGTATGCTTTCGGCAGAATGTTAAATGATTCAGGAAGTATTAAAAGAAGATGGAAAGAATATACTGAATCACTGTATAGAAAGGAATTGGAAGACACAGAATTTCATGAAACAACATATAAGCAAGAGCCTATGGTTCATATAGTAGTTCCTGTAGTTTTTCAAAGTCTTTCAGTTCTTTTTGGTACTGTGACTCTGTATATGCTCTTCACATTTTGATATTTTCTAGGTCACTCAATATATTGCCAATAGAATCTTTCACTATTGAAAATTAAACTTTAAATTTCTTTGTCATGTCTCTCAGCTTGAAAAATGCAGAACGAATTTTTCCCTTTTTATTTTCTAACTCCAAGTCTCTGCACATTCCATTATAATATTTTGCTTTGTCTTCTTGAACTACCCTTTGAAATCTTCTGTTTAGCTCTTTTACTTTGGCATATTTTCCTTTTGTTTTGGATTCTTGATGCTCTAATACAATTTTTAGAGAATCTTCTCATATCCATTTCTGTTTTTTCCTTCTCTGAATTTTTCTTTTTCTCTTTTTTTCTTTATCTTTTTTTTTTCTTTCTCTTTTTCTTTCTTTGTGGATGATGATATCCTTGATATGTTTTCATAACTCATCTGGTCTTTGATCATTGGTGTTCAATCAATGTTTCGAATCTAGTCTTAAGATCATCCTGAAATTCAGATGAAATAGATTCAGGATCATATCTTGGTTCCTACAGACTTAATTGAATTTTCTTCAGCCTCAATTTGAATGTTTACATGAGTAACCGATGATCTGTCCCATAGTCTGTCCCAGGTATGTTTGGACTGTCAATACTGAGCTTCTCCAACAATTCCTCCCACAGATGTAGTCAGTCTGATTTCTATGAAGCACATCATGTGACTAGGATGATAGAACGAGAATTGACGTCTTTGAGCTGTGGTGCTGGAAAAGAATATTGAATATACCATGGACTGCTAAAAGAACACACAGGTTTGTCCTGGAGAAGGTGAAACCAGACTGCTACTTGGAGGCAAGGATTCTGAAGCATCATCTGGCATACTTTGGACATGTTGCAAGGAGGGACCAGACCTTGGAGAGGGACATCATGCTTGGGAGGGTGGAGGGACAGTGCAGGAGAGGAAGATCAGAGGAGAAGATATGGATTGATTTAGTGACTGGGGTATTGGGGGTAGGTATATCAGAGACAGTGAGATTAGCACAAGATAGAGCAGGGTTTAGGGCAGTTGTACATAAGGTCACTATGAGTCACAGGTGACTCAATGGCACATAACCACAACTACCAGCAAGGCATTAGTGAGCTGAGATGGGTTAGCATTGGCTATATTGCATCAGACAACAATATGATTTACCATTAGGAAATGAAAAAATTAGGAGAGAATGATATTGCATACATAGTTCAAAAGACTATTTTGAAATAAAGGAATTTGACTATCTTTATTAATCTCTTAATATAGTATTTTCACAAAATTTCACTTAATGTAAAATGCATAGTAGGCAAAACGGTAAGAAATGAGACTACAACAAATCAAATCTCTTCCTCCAAGAAGTGAGTGGTTTAATGACCTGTGATTTGGAAAAAAAAATAAACAAATAAAAAAATAAAAATGAAAACAAAAACAACACAACACACAAGAAAAAAACCAAACATTTATGATACAATAGTATTGCTCTACCGACTCTTCTACAAACAGATTAGCGAATGTGGAGGGAGAAGATGTTCAAGGGAAAAAGTACACTTTGGAGCTTATACCCTAATATCTTTGACTCACTCATTGTTATTGAATTGAAAAATGACTCATAACTGGTCCCCTCATTGGATTTTCAAGATTGTAAGTCACACAGGAGTTTGCTCATCTTTCCCTCTTGGAGTGGCTGATGGATTTGAACCGGCAATGAGGCTAGGCCACTGGGTAATCAGTGCAACTTGCTAAAGACTATGCCACCACAGCTTCCTTTACCTACTAGCTCTGAGAAGTACAAATCACATCTGGCCAAAAGGTAGCTCTGTCTGCCTCCAGGGGTCAGTCTCTCCTTGAGAATCCTTCCCTGAATATCTAAAGCAATTTATAAAAACCTCAGACACTCAGGTAGAAAGAAGCCTTCAAGAATTTTACTTGCATAGAGGAACCATTTCTAAGTTTTCCTTCAAACGTGAACTGAATTTCAAGTAAGTCTTTTCCTTTGATTGAAATAGAGGGGCTTGTGAGGGTGCGTGTGATTTCTAGGTTTACATGCACTTTCATATGTCTTTGAAACCTAGACAAAGATTTTTGCCTTAGGCCACTAAGGGAGTGAATATCACAAAAGGGATTAGAATGCTGTACTTCATAGCATCAAATCTTGTATTGGAGTATTAGATCATACTTTTAATTCAAATAACTTCACATATGTCCAGTTCAAGTCAGAATCAGGAAAGCACCTGAAGGAGGAGGGGGCAGCCTTAGTTTAAAGTGGATCTAGTCATATGGTGTCTATAAAAGATAGCTACAAACTTTTAAGTTTGACATGCTAATGGTCTAGCCCTACTAAGAGACTTCACCTTTAGTGAAGTGACACATAATTATCAAAGAGCAGTCTGCCTGTTAGTGATCTCTTCCTTCATTCTACTCTGTCCTGAACATTCATTTAGCAAGTCACAAAACTAAATTATCTCTACCTGAAAATTTTACTTTAGATGCAGGAATTTAATTTTTAAAAATTCCAGGCAGATAATAAAAATAAGTAGTTACTATTGGTATGAAATGAACTACCTTTGGGGGAAAATATAATACTTTAAATTGTCAAAAAGGCATTTATAACCTGATTTTGTGGGGAAAAAAACCCATCTTCAGTTATAAATACTTTCCCTGTAGAGTTTACTAACTCTTATACAAATTAATGAAATCTGAAACCTAAAGCCTTACTATGAAGATAATTAATATCACAATGTTAGGTTCACACATAGATGTTTTACACCAGAGTATTTTTTAAAAGATTCTTATTCCTTTATTCCATTACCTCCAATTTCTTTTTTTCTGATTGCTATTGCTATTTCTATTGTGAATATTTGGACTGTGAAATATCACATTGCTGTTGTTGTTGTTGTTATGTGCCATTGAGTCGCTTGTGATTCATAGTGACCCTATGTACAACAGCCCTAAACTCTCCTCTGTCCTTTGCCAATCACACCGTCTCCGATACACCAATCCCAATTACCCCAGTCACTGAATCAATCCACCTCAAAGAGGGCCTTCCCCTCCTGCACTGTCCCTACCAAGAATGATGTCCCTCTCAAAGGACCGGGCCCTCATTACAACATGTCCAAAGTATGTTAGAAGGAGCCTCAGAATCCTTGCTTTCAAGGAGCCACCCGGTTTTACCCTTTCCGGGATGAATCCGTTTGTTTTCCTAGCAGTCCCTGGTACCCTCAATACTCTTCTCCAGCACCACAGCTCAAAGGCATCAATTCTCCTTCTAACCTCCCTAGTTATTGTCCAACCCTCTGATGCGTAACAAGTGATTGCGAAGACCATGGCCTGTATCAGACGCACCTTAGTCTCCAGAGAGACACCATAGCTCTTCAGTACTTTGGAAAGGTTCCTAACAGCAGACTTTCCCATGGCAATATGCCTTTTAATTTCCTGAATACTGTTGCCAAGAGTGTTGACTGTGGAGCCAAGCAAACTAAAGCTGTGAACAATTTCAATCTCTTCACTGATTTTTACCTCATCAAATATTTTAGGCTAAACTAACTGTCTTAATACTTAGTCTAGAATTTTAATTTTATCTCATGTATGTGAAATACTTTGAAATTAATTTATTTAAGTCTATGGACTTCATTGCCTACTAATGGTTAATATGAAATAAATTAGTATAACGAGCTACATATGGCAGTACTTAAAATACCACTCAGAAATGAAGATACACATTTATTTTCATTCATACATGTATTTGCATACATATTTTTTATGATGTCTTTCTCCATAAAACCCTGACCCTGGTTAAGAGTTAACTTACACACAATTCTCCAAAGTCAGAAATAGTGCTAATAAGCTAGTAACATTTTAGAAATATTTATCATGATTTATGTGTCTAGATCATGATTTAACATGCATATACATCAAACTTGTAGCTGTTGAGTCATATTGAGTGACTCATAGTGGCCCTGTAGCACAGAGTAGAACTGTGTCAAAGTTTTTAAGATTCTAAAGGAGCTCTGAAAGCCCAATGTGTCAAGTATTGAACTGCTAACCAAAAGGTCAACAGCTCAAATATAAAACTGCTTTTTGAAAGAAAGTTGGTCACTGTCTTATTAGAAAGATTTATAACCTCAGAACTCTGATGGAGGCTTGACTCTGAGTAGTGGGTTTGATATTTTTAATATAAGTTTTAGAGAAACAGACGTCCATATCTTTCTTTCATGAGGCAACCAGTTGTTATGTGCCCAATGAGTCGCCTATGACTCATAGTGACCCTCAATACAACAGCTCTGAAGCCTGCCTTGTATTAAGCCAGTCTTATTTACTCTGACAAAACTATTCCCATTTCCTCATTTACTGTAACAATCCATCTCATCCAGGGTCTTTCTCTCCTGCACTGTCCCTCCACCTGTCTGAGCCTAATGGATGTCCTTCTCCAAAGACTGTTTCCTTCTGGCCACGTGCCCAAAGTATGTGAGATGGAGTTTCAAAACCCTAGCCTCCAAGGGGAAACTTGGTTTCACCCTCTCCAAGACAGACCTATTTGTTTTCTTTGCAGTCCATGGTTTGTTCAAGACTCTTCTTTAGTACCACAACACAAAGATAGTAATTCTTCTTCTGTCATCCTTAGTCATCCAGTTTTTAAATGCATAGCAAGTAATTACAAAGATCATGACCTGGATCAGGCTCATCTTAGTGTCATGACTGACATCATTGCTCTGCAGTACTCAGGAGAGGTTGCTGACAGCATATTTTCTCAATGCAATTTGTCTTTTGTTCTGGTCTGCTGGTGCCAAGAGTGTTGATTGTAGACCCAAGCAAGCTTAATTATTAACAACCTCAATCTCTTCTCCATCTCTTGTGGTACTGCCAACAGGCCCAGTATTGAGAATCTTTGTCTTTTTTTAAATACTGGTTTATTTACAAAGTTTGAATACAGGGTTATTCAGACCTAATTTTTCCCATTTCCTTCACTCTTTACCCCCAGGCAAATTTTATGACCCTATGATTAACACCCCCTCCCTGCACATCTTCACCCTTCTTCTTCCGCTCTCATCTCCCCTTGAATCCTCAGACTCATTCTACAATAATGATTTGTATACAATATTTGTCCTTATGGGACTGAGATAGTTCACTCAGCACAATGCTCTCAAGTACCTCCAAAATTAGGTAGTAATTTACAAAATCATTGCTACTGCGTGCTGCATAGTATTAATCATAGTGTGAATGTACAATAATTTCTCAATCCATTTGGTTGTGGTTGGACACCTGAGCTGTTTCCATGTTCTTGCAATGGTGTTTAATGCTGCTATGAACATTGTTGGTAGGATTGTAAAATGGTACAACCACTCTAGAAGGCAGTCTGGCACTTCAAAACCCTGAACATAGACATTCTGTATGATCCAGCTATTCCACTGCTTATAATATACCTGAGGGAATGAGAACTGAGGCACAAATGGAGACTTGCACATCAATGTTCATAGCAGTGTCAATTTTGTCTTCCTAAAATTGTGTTTCATTTTACATTGAAGTCTACGATCCTTGACCATTTGACCTGTGCTTCAGGTCCTCTTCAGTTCCACCAAGCAAGGTTTTGTCATCTGCATGACATAGGTTGTTGATGAGTCTTCTTCTAATCCCGATGCCACATTCCATCTCATAAAAACCAACCTCCTAAATGATCTGTTCTGCATATAGGTTGAAAAGATATGGAGACAGTATGCATCCCTGATGTAATCCTTTCCTGATTCTGAACTATGCAATCCTGAAGCAACCAGACCAGTAAGTTCCAAACACTAACATTTATTTAACAATTTATTGCTTAATCATTGCACACCATGGATTCTTACAACACGTGCATAGTTTAAAAGATAAAAAATACTTGAGCCTTATATGAATTAAATAATATTATGCTAAATAATAAAGAGAGAATAGTTGATTCCAAAACGCATAACAGTTCATATTATAAATACTGGAGATGAAATTTTAAATATATGAGGAATATATTTTAAAATTCAAATCTATTCTGAAACAGGCTCACACATTGAACCTGAATTTTGTTTTCTGACAGTGTTGCTTCCATAAAGAACATTGATACTTAGTTAATTTATGAGCTAATCGAGGTCGTTCTCATTAATTTACAAAAAGCTTTAAATCCATTAGCAGTACATTCCTTTGATCACTTCTTAAGTTTGCTACCGTATTTTTTTTTCTGAAAAGTTTTAGCATACCTCACTCATGCTGTGTACTAAGTCACTGCAGTATTTCCTACTTGATCAGAATTTAAAGTTTCCAATTCCAATATGCATTCATTCACTTCTTAAAATGTATATCCTCTAAAGTCTTTTATTGCAAATACAAAGTAAATAGATATTTTAATGTCCTTACAAATCACTATTAGGAGATCTGGAGAAAGAATGGTAATTACCATGAACAGAAGCAAAATGACCCCACTCAGCTCAATAAAAATACCCCACCCACCACACGGAGCATAACCAATTCTTTTTTCAGAGTTTTAAGGTTTAAAACAAAAAGAGAAGAAGCAGATGTAGATTTGTGTTCCTAAATCACATGTGAGGCACAATTTGTTATTTCATTGGGCAATAAAACATGTCCAAAACATTGTTATTACAATGGCAAGTTTTACTCAATTCACTCACCTACAGTATGTTTGATGACAACTATTCACTTTATCTCTATCTATAAAAGATACAAGTTCCACGTACATTAATGAATTTGATGTCAAAATAATATACCTTAGTTTTCCAGAAATGTTTTCAAACATAATCACAAATCAAAATAATAATCAAATGAGGATAATGGAGTGGAAAAGGCATAGATTTGTGGTCACAAGATTTACATGTAGTATTCTGTCATGTATTATCTCAGAGAAGCCAGAATTTTCCTAAGGATAATGCTCTAGGTAATATCAAGTTTCTTAGAAGTCTTTATTTTCACCCCAAAGGGGAATTTAATGTCTACAAAACAGTGTTGTCAACACATATAAAAAGAAACAGGAGAAAAAAGAGAAAATCAGATGATCAGGCAGGCATTCTTTGGAGAAAGACTGTTGCAGTTATAAAGCTAAAACTAAGATTTTTTTTTTCCAAACAAAAAAACCCTTTTTTTTACACAACACTCTGAAAAAAAAATATTTGTACTGCTTATGTGGGCTACTCTACAGGGCTTTATCTGTTCATACAAAACTTTTTTTTTTTTAGTTGAAGACATGATTCTTAACCTAAACTAGTGAAACATATAACATCATGATGTAAAATAAATACTTATCATCTGTGTCTATGAATGCACTATTCAAGGTTCCCACTGCCCATCCTGATTATAAATATTTTCCTTTGCTTTTAAACTTTATTTACAGATGCAAAGTTTGTATATAGATTTATGAAAATGAGTATGTCCTGCATGCTAAATTTTAGGTTATTATTGAGTTGCTCGGTGCTCTTAAGTCAACCAAGACTTATAGAAACCTTATGAAGAACAGACCACAACCTTGCCCTATACTGCACTAACCCTACAATCTTCATCATACTCAAGCCCGTTGCAGCAGTTACTCTCTTCATCCAACTTCCTGTCTTTCACTTACCCCAAGTATTTTTCAAAGGACTGGTGCCTGAATAAATTTAGATCAATTGTTCAACAGGAAATATAAATACAGATACAGGTAGATAAATCGTAGACATTGAGTTGACTACAATTTACAGTGAGGTTATACAGAATAATTGAGCCCTAGGAGAGAGCATTACAGAATAAATTGATATACTCAGCATCCTAATTTGTACTTTTCATCTGTAGCACTATGACACAGCAAATCATGTTCTTTAAATCTACCGAGTAGTGGTATTTGTGTATGACAGCACCCAGAAAGTAAGTTAATTAACCCCAAGAGAAAGATAAATCTTTAGCTTTAATGCTTACAGAATACTCTTGTTTTCCTTGCTTTAAACTTTCTCCAAAGAACAAACTCTTACAGAAAAAAGTAGAGTATCTTTTCACATAATTCCGAAATTATCTCCCATTTACCACCTAGTGCCTTCTAGTCTCCCAATGCAATATTCATCATGTTTCTAACAAACTTTATCATGTTCTGGTTACATTAAATTTATAACAGAAAGTTTGCTGTTGAGGGACACAGTAAGGCCTGAATCTATATAGTTTATGTGCTTCTCTACTATCTGACCAAAAAAGCTATACAGAAGATGCTTAGGGAAAGAATTGTGCATACCAGAAGAATAATTTTGGAACTTTACAAAAACACCAAATAGTTGGTAAATGTTTAGTTTGGATCGTGTTGAGACAGAGTATGCACTGAAAATAGTAAACATTCAGTATTGATAATTATTAACTCTTGTTATGGGCAATTACATCAAAACTGACTCATAGCCGACCCTCCAGGTTTTCAGAATCTATAAACTGCACAAAAGAACTTTGCCTATCTTTCTCTCAGTGACTATAACTCATAGTAACCTTATAAGAAACAGATGGAAAATTTGCCTTATCATGTGCAGTCCTTACATCCACAGAGCACAAACCCAATACTGTATTCACTATGTCAAATGATCTTCTGGAGGATCTCCCTCTCTTTTACGGACCCTTTGCTTTCCCAGCACAATATCTTTTTCCAAGCTTTGGTCTCTCCTGAAAATATACCCAAGGCACATGAAACACAGTTCCACTACACATGCCTCTAAGGAGCACAATGGCTGCACTTACTGCAACACACATTCATGTGTTCTTTTTGCAATCCATGGTATATTCAGTATAATCTTTCTCAGCGTTGCATCAGTTCATCATATATTTTATTCCTACCATCAATATATATTTTGTCTTTGTTGTTAATTCCCTTTTACTTTGTGATTTCTTTGTGTTATGAATTTTATGTGATTTTTTTTTCCTACTGTAAGAAAATGATTATCTTGTTAGGTGCCATTGAGATAGTGCCAAATCATAATGATCCTAGCACAGCAGAACGAAACACTATCTGATCATGTGCCCTTTCAAAATCTGCTTCTTAAACCCACTGTTTCAACTACTGTGTCAATCCGTCTCATAGAGAGTCTTATTCACTGACCTGGTAACTTACCAGGGATTGTGACTTTTTTTTCAGGGACAGTCTTATTCTGAAAAAAAAAAGTCCAAAATATAAGAGACAACATTTTATCACCCTTGCTTTTAGGAAACATACTGGCTGAACTTCTTACAAGCAAAGTTGCTTATTCTTTCATAAGTATATGGTCTATTTAGTGTTTTTTTCCAACACCACAATTTAAGGCATCAATTGTTCTTCAGTCATCATTATTCATTGTCCTACTTACACATACATTTGAAGTGACTGAAAATAATATTACTTGAGTCAAGTGCAACTTAATCTTCAAAATAACCCCTTTGCTCTTCAGGACTTTAAAGTTAATGTTGACCAAAAATTTTTCATAACAATGCACTCTTTTATTACTTGACTACTTCTTCTATAGATGTTGATTAGCAGCTCCAAAGAAAGTGAAAACTCCAATGAACAACTTCATTTTTTTTTCCAAATTTTATGACTAAAGTATCATATGTGAAAAAAGTCCTGTTAGATATAGTGATTTGGCCTCACATTCTCACTTAAATTTATATATGCATAGTTGATGATTGACTTGTCTAGCTATTAAAAAAAACCCAACCACCATATTACAGCCTATATGAAATAGTAGGGCATTTGGCTCTTATTTTGAATAACATTTTTAAGAAAATCCTTTTCCATAGAATCAAGCAGCCATAAGATTTCTAAAGTTGTAAATATTTATGTGAGGAGACTGTTTATCTTTCTTCTGTGGGATGACTGATGGATCACCGAATCACTGGTCTTTTGATAAGCAGCACCACACACTGTGCATGCACTATGACACGTATATAGTTTGTGTATACTATTTTAAATGCTTCTATATTTTTATATGTTGATGCATTCGTCTGGAGCAGCTCTGGTGGCCTAGAGGCAAGACGCTGTGCTGCAGTTCCCAAGGTACATGGTTTGACTCCACCAGCTCCTTTATGGCAGAAAGATGAGCAATCTCCTCCTATGTGATTAATTGTCTCTGAAAACCCACTGGAGGGGCAGCTATGGACCGATTGCTACTCTACAGTATATAACAAGAACAAGTACATTTAAACTATACCCTATTAGCAATAATTATTTTTTTAAAATTGAGATGTTATATGCTTATAAAGAATTTGAATTTCCATTCATTCATTGTTGCACATTTTCCTCCCTGTCCCCTTCCCCCACCCCCAGTTGGCTTTTTTCTTTGGGAAAAGAAGTTCTTTCATTGTTATACAGTCTCCTGCCCCCTTTCCCCCACCCCGCCGCAAGACCATCTTACTATGCAGCTCTTATTCTGGACTCTTGTCGTACCAATAATACCTAATCATATATTCCTTTTATACAGTTCTCTCCCTCATCTGTTTTAATGCCGTGTACATTATTTATCCCCTTTCTTTTTGGTTTCTCCCCAACCCCCCATCAGTCCTGTTTTATAACAGTGGCATAATGCAGTATTTGCATTTTTGTGACAGATATTTCACTCAGCATAAAATTTTAAGCATCCTGATTAGACAGAAACATTTTAAGAGTATTAATTGAGTAGTTCTCAAGGTAAGTTGTGCTGCTAAAATGAATAATTAATGGTTAAAACTCTCTGGCTATTCATGGGAAAATATGAGCAGCCTCCTTTTGTAAAAATGTGCAGACCTAAGAAACTTGATAGAGAGTTACTATGAGTTGGAATTGACTCAACAGTAACTTCTATTTTTGTTGTTTAGGTTTTCTTGTTTGTTTTCTTTTTCTTTTTGATATATAAGACCCTATTGTTTTGTCTCTGATATAAAAATAATAATTTTTTAAAAATATTAAATTAATGCTGTATAGAAATTAACAGAAAAACATAGATTAATTTAATTTCTTGACATTTCACTTAGTGCTAGATGACTATCCTTGGCACAAAAGTGAGACATAGGAGTTATATATACAAGCCTCTAGCTGCAAGATAGAAGAATTGTTTGGGTGAAATAATGAGTGAGGGATGTGAAGGTTGGTGGGTGGGTGGGAGACAGAGTGATAGGCTGTTGAGTTGAGGTCTGAGGAGGACAATGTGTTTATAGATGTGGACGGGTCTCAGTTAATTGCATAGAGTGTGTGAGAGATTTTATGGGGCACAACATATAAAGAAAATCTCAGTGTACATGCACAGCTATATGCAAATTGATTTAAAAAAGTGGAGGGGAATGAGCAAAAAAATATTATAAAAATGAACTTAGACGTTATAGTCTTAGAAAGCCTGTAATTCCATCTTTAGCCAGTACCTGGTTGAAAGTACGATCTGCCCTGGAGATAAACTGTTAGAAGTAGAATCCAGTAGAAGGTGTTGGAGAAACATTGAGTCCCACTCTGTACTCTAAGAAGATTTGCATTTGAGTGCATTTGTGGACCCAAACTGGACTTTTGATTGAAAAGATTCATATTCAAAAGAAGGGCATACAGGAATGGAGAATGGAAAATTTTTAAAAAGAGAAAGAACAATCTATTTTAAAATTGGAATAAGCTGTTTGGCTTCTAAGGCAGGGTAAATTTGGTGCCCATCAGAGTTCACTTCCCAGACTTGAGGTAGAAGTATGCTTACGCATAGCAATCACCTTATCCACAGGAGCGGAAGTAGGAAGAATATAAAGGAAAACCAACCTGAACTTGGATGTGCTCTTTCAGAGTTGTCCACCCAACATACATAGATGTGTGAATGCTCAGAGAAAGATTGATGGCTTAGGAAGCAAGAAGTTGTGTGAACCCTTGACTTCTTGACCTGGCTCCTCGTGGGGGTTAGGATTGAGTGAGGAAACCAACAGGCCCAAAATTCAGGGAAAAGTGAAGACTCCCTAGCTCGCAGCTGATGCCCATTTAAACCTAGTCATGGATGGCTGGGAATGAGTTGAACAGAATCCAATCAGATAAAGAGAAGATAACCCATGCTGTGAACTATGGTCAATTTCTACAGCCTGATGGCTTGCTCTGAGCTAGATTTTGCTTATAGATAAAAATGCTGAAAGTTTTCAAACTGAACAGAGGATTCTTCAGCAAAAGTGATATGCTTGTTTCCTCAGAGTACTGGTTTAATCGGGATAGGCAAATTAGAAATTGGTTATCTAAAATGAGACTCTTAGGGCATGAGGCATGAAGGAGGTAGCTTATTTGAATGTAGTTACTGAAAAGATGAGTTAAGGGGGGGAATCCACAATACACAAAATCAGGAAGGAAGTGCATCATAGATGCATTCTGTCTCCATAACTTTTCAATCAATATGTAGAACAGATCATTCATTAGCCTGGGCTTTATGTGGAGCAATGTGGCATCAGATTGGGAGAAAACTCATCAACCGTCTATGTTATGCAGATGACACAACTTTGCTTGGTGAAACTAAGGAGGACCTGAAGCAATTGCAGCAGAAGGTCAAGGACTGTAGACTTCAAAATGGATTGACACTCAACCTCAAGAAGACATAAATTCTCACCACTTGGCCAATTGGCAGCAGCATGATGGATGGAGCACAGATTGAGGTTGTTAACAGTTACAACTTGCACAGCTCCAAAATCAACACTCTTGGCACCAGAATTCAGGAAATCAAAAGGTGAATTGCATTAGATAAATTTGCTGTCAGGGAACTTTCCAGGGTACTGAGAAACCACGATGTCAGTCTAGAGATGAAAGTGCACCTGATCCAGTCCATGGTCTTCAGAATTATTTGCTATGCATTAGAGAGTTGGATAATTACTAAGGATGATAGAAGAATTGATGCCTTTGAATTGTGGTGCTGGAGAAGAGTCTTGAACATACCATGGACTGCCAAGAAAACAAATAAGTCTGTCTTAAAGAGAGTGAAACCAAGTTTCTCCCTGGAGGCTAGCATTTTGAAGCTTCATCTTACATACTTTGGGCATGTGTCCAAGTGGAACTGATCCTTGGAGAAAAACAGCATGCACAGGAGAGGAAGACCCTGGATGAGATAACTTGATAGGGTGACTAGTTCAATGGGGGGTAGGTATGTTGAAGTCAGTGAGACTGGTTCAGGACATAGCAGGCTTCAGAGCTATTGTACATAGGGTTGCTATGAGGCACAGGTGATTCAATAATACATAAAAACAACAAAATCAAAGACTGTTTAAAATACAATATACATACATGAAACACAATGTATATTAATAATAAAAATATTAATTTATGAAGGCATATTGAAAAAATACACAGTCACTGCACCAACACAATTTTATGAAATATGATATGAACAAAATGATTCATGATAAACACTCTGTGATACTGAAAGAAGAAATTTAAGCTCCACTGAAGGCATATCAGGAAAATAAGGTTTTAGGAATTATAGGAATACCAATTGAAAAGTTTCATCAAACAGAACCAGCCTTGGATATGCTGATTAGTTTATGTCATGAAATTTAGAAGATAGTTACTTAGCTGACTGACCAGAAGAGAGCCATATTTTTTCCATTAAAAACAAAAGAAAACAAACAAAAATATATACACAAACAACAACCTATCGAACAGAGTGCAGAAATCATTGAACACTATTATTGAGTACTTTTGTTGAAGATTATTACAAAGCAGATAGATGTTTAAAAACATTGGTAGGACACTGCTAGATATTCAAGCTGGATTCAAAAGAGGTATGAAATGAGGCATTCAGTTATTTTATGTTAGATAAATCCTTGTTGAAACAGAGAACACCTCTATGTTTATTTGTACTTTATTGATTATATGAAGACATTCAAGTATGTGGATCATAAATTCTGGGTCGCATTAGGGAGTATAGAAATTCTGTATTTCAATATGTTTATGCAAAATCTATACATAGATTACAAAGCAGTTGTTTTTACAGAAAGAAAGTATATTATATGGTTTAAAATAAATAAGAATGTATACCAGAAATATAGTCTTTCTTTATGCATATTCAATATGTATGTTGAGCAAGTGCACCATGAGAACGTAGATTATATGAAGAAGAATGCAGCATCAGATTTGGAAGAAGATTCAGCAACCTACATTTCACACATGACACAACTTGCAGAAACTTAAGAAAACTTGAAGCACTGAGTAAGGAAGATAAAATACTATAGACTTCAGTATAGATTACATCTTGACATCAAGAAGACAAGAGTTTTCACAATTGGGGTGATAGGAAACATCGTGATAGATGGGGAAAATAGTAAAGTTGTCAAAGATTTTATTTTGCGTGGGTCCACAATCAACATCAGTTAAAAGAATAAAATAAAAAGTTGCCGTGAACTACTGAAAAGCCAAAACTCAAAAGCACTATGGCTAAGTTAGAACTGACTTATAGGAGACCCTATATTGAGTTTCTGACACCATAAAATAGCCTGTCTATTTTTGTTTTGTAAAGCAATTAGTAGATTTGTACTGCCAGAGGATTGTGGTTTTGGGATTAACAATGCAATTCTCTATGGACTAAACCACCAGAAGAACAAATCAGTCTTGGATGAAATAGATCCAACTAGCTCTTGAAAGACAAGTATGGTGCAACTTTGACTCACTCCTCAGGAACACATTGTAAGGAGGCACAAGTCCTTGGGAAAAAGCATCATGCTACCAAAGGTAAAGGTGAGTTATTAAAGGAGAGGAAGGCCTTGAATAAAAGAGATTGACAATCACCCCAAGGAGATTCAGCGTGGTGGAGGTTTTGAGGATAGTGCGGCTTCTGGTAAGGTTTCCATCTGTTATTCATAGGATCACTGGGCTGTAGCCGACAGGATGGCACCTAACAAAACATATTTAAAAGTAGAGAGCAAATTTTACATTTATTTTAAAAATAAAAAGGATCTTCAATGATCTTCAAAGAACTTTCTTTCCTCCCTGTCAAAAACTGACAGGGTCTGTGGGCCTGCTTTGCCTTTTAGGGCTTAGATAGACTCCTTTTAAAAACAATGCTCTACCTCATCGGCTTCAATAGTTTAAAATTAATATATTTTAGGGCATTATGATTATCATAAGAGTCCAGAATGAGGGTTGCAGAGTGGAGTATACTTGGGGTAGGGGTGGGGATGTGCGGGGTGGGGGAGGGAATTGTGTACAAATGAAGGAGTTTGTCTTCTGCTTTTCTAAGAGAGGCTGGGGGTGGGGGTGGGGTGGGTGCGGAGAAAAGTGCAACAATGAATGAATGGAATTCCAAAATCTCTGTAAATGTTCATTGAAATGAATAATAATAGTATTAAACAAAACAAAAAAACCCCCAATGCTCTATGAATTTTGTAAGTTGATGCAAAAGAGATTGATCTTCATAGAGGTTCACTTTGAATGCATTTTTAAATTACTTTAAAATTACTTTAGCCTGTAACTTTGTATCTTTAAAGCTGCCTGATTATCTATCTTTAAAGCTGCCTGATTATCTTGATAATTGGCAAAATGAAGCACTAAAGCTTTAGCACAGATAAAATACAAGCAACCAATTAAGGCATTAAACGTGGTGGGAAAGATTTATTTTGCTTTGTCAATTCATGAACATATGAGGTAGAATTTCTATTGCTCTGAACATATACTTAATTTATAAAATGTTCAGTACCTTTGAAATGAGACTTAGGAAACCAGGAACTATGTTTGTAGCAGTACAATTTTCTTATTTTTTATATTTAATCCTTGTGAGGTATTTATGAGTTACATAACATTCTTACTACATTGTTTCTTCTGTTTTATAAAAGAAAAAATAGTATAATTAAATTTATTTCCTGATTCTTGTTTTGTTATTCTTGCTCCTCCAATTCTTGACATTCATTAACAGTGGTAAGAAGGTCATATTTGCTTTTGTAAATTTTTTTGTCAACCTTCACTGTCACATTTTTGTGAACATAGCTATTGTAACACTTTTAAAAATCTTCAACGAGTTAAGGGAGATTTTTTTTTTTAAAAAAAGAAAACCCAAAACCTGTGTTATTCAAGTCTTTCCATTTATAATTTATATTCTTTGAGCTTCAACTAACGCTCAACTGCCAGCAAGTCTCTGAGGATAATATTTAGTTTGACTCAGGATAGCCTAGCATACTTATTGTCAGGTATATGTTTTGCTAATCAAATTTGCACTTCTAATCTAGTGGACTCGAGGGATAAATTTCTTACCCTCTACTTTACTTAGCTTACAACCCCATGGGCAAGAATAATTTCCACAATCTAAATTTTGCTCATGATTAAGCCACAGCAGTAGCGTAGAGCAGAAAAGGAAAAATACTATTTAGTTAATCCATTGTAATGTAAAGAGCTTTCCTTTAAGAAACTATTCTACACTGGATGCTAGTAATGAAATTTACATATTGTGAAAATTATTTTTCTCTTTCATTTCAGTGTAAATATATTCATTAAGTTCCTACTTATACTGGTGATTAATCAGAATATATTTGAAATTTTGTACTCTTCTGTTCATCATGGTATTTTACTTCCTAACATGGAGAGTAGAATTTGAATGCAGAGAAAGAGAGAGAGAGAGAAAGAGAGTGAGAGAGAGAGACAGACAGAGTGAGAGAAATATATAGATGAGTAAGCTTAGGTGGCTTAGTGATAAGGAGTTGGGCTGCCAACACAAAGGAGAATTTTTAGAATCCAGCAATTACTTCTTTGCAGAAAAATAGTCAATCTACTTCCATGTGATTTGTTGTTGTTGTTGTTGTTGTTGTTATGTGCCGTCGAGTCCTTTGCGACTCATAGCGACCCTATGTACAACAGCCCTGAATACTGCTCTATCCTGTGCCAATCTTATTGCCTCTGACAAACCCATCCCAAGTACCCCAGTCACTGAATCAATCCACCTCATAGAGGGTCTTCCCCTCCTGCGCTGTCCCTCCACTCTACCAAGCATGATGTCCCTCTCTAAAGACCTGTCTCTCCTTACAACATGTCCAAAGTATGTCAGACGAAGCCCCAGAATCCTTGCCTCCAAGGAGCAGCCTGGTTTAACCCCCTCTAGGCTGAATCTGTTTGTTTTCTTGGCAGTCCATGGTACATTCAATACTCTTCTCCAGCACCACAGCTCAAAGGCATCAATTCTCCTTCTATCCTCCCTAGTCATTGTCCAACGCTCTGATGCATAGCAAGTGATTGCAAAAACCATGGCCTGTATCAGGCACACCTTAGTCTCCAGAGAGCCACTGCTGCTCTTGAGTACTTTAGAGAGGTCACTAACAGCAGACTTTCCCATCGCAATATGTCTTTTGATTTCTTGGCTGCTGGTGCCAAGAGTGTTGACCGTGGAGCCGAGCAAACTGAAGCTGTGAACAATCACAATCTCTTCGCCATCCATCCTGATGCTACCTATTGCTCCAGTGGTGAGAATTTTTGTCTTCTTGACATTGAGCCTCATGTGATTTACAGCCTCTGAAAACCAGCTGGAGGCTCAGTTAGGAATTAGTTCTTATTCGATGACACATAACAACAGAAACTTACTTTGATTAATGTATTTTAAATAGCACTTGAGTTCTAATGTTCTTGGTCTAAGAATAGGTTTTGTATGGGCACAATTTAGTGTTCTGGGATCCCCATTCTTCTCAATGGTAGTTATTGTTAGGTGCTTTTGAGTCAAATATTACTCACAGTGACCCTAGGAATAGTGATCAGAACCCTGTCCTATCCTGTGCCATCATCACACTTCCTGAGACACTAGAACCCATTGCAGTAGTCACCATATCAATCCACCTGGTTGAGGATCTTCTTCTCCTTTCCTTACCCTCTACCTTTCCAAGTCTCATATCCTCTCCAAGGAATAGCCCCTTGTATGTCAGGTGTGTGAGGTTAAGCCTCGCTCATCACCCTTGCCTTCAAAGAGCACGCTGGCTACATCATCTCTAAGACATTTGTTTGTTCTCTTGACCGTCCAAAGGATGTTCAGCGTTCTTCTCCAACACCACAGCTCAAAGGCATTGATTCTTTTTCTGTCATCTCTAATCATTGTCCAGCTATCAGTGAAAAGGACCATAGCTGGAATCAGACGCACCTTAGTTATCAACTGGCATCATTATTTCTTGATAATTTGAAGAGGTCCATTACTGCTGATTTTCCCAGTATAATTTTTCAGTCCTTTCATTTCTTCTTAATGGTAGTCATAGTTTATTATGATTCATGCAGTTAAATATCATTGTATAATCAACAATACACAGATAGATATTATTCAAGAATTCTCAACTTTCAGTCAGGATCCATCTGAGATCAAGAATGCTATCTCTGATGTCACAGCCTCTCTTCTAAATCAAGCTTAAATTTCTGCAAGTTCACTGTTGATGTAATCTTCTAACAATTATAGACTAATCTTGAGCAAGAATTTTACTATTTTAATTGTATGTGATGTGATATTGGTGTTATTGTTGAATAATTTCCGCATTCTACTTGATCACCTTTTGGGGGAAGAAAACAAGTACAGAACCCTTCCAGTCAGTTTACCGAAGAGTTTTCTTCTTTATTTCTTGGCAGAGCCTTGTGGGCACACCAAGGGATACATTTGTTAATTGAAATATGTCGATTGACGCCTTTGAGTTGTGCTGCTGGAGAAGAGTACTATATGTCCCACAGAGCAAACAAATATAGACTGGAAAATGTAAAGACAAGAAATTCCTTTGTGGCACAGATGGTGAAGCTTTGTCTCATAAACTTTGAAAGTGTTGTTAGGAAGGACCAGTCCTTGAAAAAAGACATCGTGCTTGGAAATGTGGAGGGTCAGTGACAGAGAAGAAGGCTCCCATCGATATGAACTGAACAGTGGCTGTAGCACTGGCCTCAAGTATGTCAGAGATGATGCGGATGGTACAAGCACAGGGTATGGTTCATATCTGTTGTTCATAGGGTCACTATGAGACACACACACACACACACACACACACACACACAAACACACATACATGTGATTGTGTTGTACCATTGAGTTGGAACTAACCCATACCTGACCCTCCAGCAGGCTTTCAGAGACAATCAATTGCATAGGAGGAGATTGCCTGCATGTTACCACTACCAGTAACATTCTGTAAAATTAAGTGTTGGTGGGGGCCTTGGCATAAAAACAGTGATGGTTTAGAGTTAAAATTTAGATAAATATACCCATCCTTCTGTGACAGTTTGTGGGTCAATGCTTAAAAGGTTTTAGGAAGCTTCCAGAGTAAGAAGAGTTAGGAAAAATGACTGGAAATGTATTTCCATAGATCAGGCAGAAATCAAAGTGGTCTTATCCTCAATGATCATGGAGATGTTCAGTGTTTGTTGTACATGAGGTCAGTTGAATCCAAGAGTAATTGGACAACTAAAAGTAATAATACACAAAGACAGTCACCCACTACCTACATTAAAGTTCATAGTCATAGCGACATTCCAATACATTTCTAATGCTGTAAATTGCTGAGATGAGACTTCCTGTCTTTGTCCCGCTGGTGGATTTAAACTACCCAAAAGGTGCAACCTTGAGTTTAACGGTAAAATTCACGAAGTACAATGTCACCAGACTTCCCTAAAAGATTCTATGCAGGAGGGAAAAAAAGATACAAATTTCTTTTCCTATTAATATTCAACATCTATAAGCATATATACATATTATGCGTGTGAAAAAATAAAACTAAAAGTTACACAATCTTATTTCAAATCCAGGTGTTTTATATAACTAGTTTCAGTTTTATATAATTTCTTTTGTTTTATCTTACTTTTGCTTCCATTGCTATACTTTTTAATTTCTGTTTAAATTGAGGCATTTCTTTCCCCATAACTTATTAGTACTCTTTCTTATAATAAAGATTTTTAATTTAATTGTGATTTTAATGAAAGTTTACAGGAAAGTTATATTTTCATTCATTAAATTTGGTTATTTCTTCATTCTCTTTTCCTTCTCTGTCTTAAGCTTATTAAGAGAAATGTGTTTCTCTGTGCTTAGCAATGTGTAGTGCCTCTGCCTATTTCTAGATGTTCATTTTGGCTGTTATATTACATTTTATTGCTTTAGGACAGATAATTTTTCTTTGATGACAAGAAATAAGATTCCCTCAGACATCTTTGTTTATTTTTTCAGAGGTTCTTTCATAATAATTTTAATAAACACTGTGAAAAAATTCCAGTCTGAGAAGGTGGAGGACACAAAGAGCGCACAACAGTGTGCCAAAAATGCTTTTGTATGATCTCTCAGACAGGTGCTATCACTAAAAAGGACTTTTGTATCATCAGACTGACGATGATAAAGTAGGAGCACTACAGCTGTGAACACCTTGTGGATAGTACTTCATGACATGTGGAAAATGTTTCCTGACTTATGAAAACTAATATCAGGGCAGAATTTACTAAAAGACCTGGGTCACTGGTGTGAAAGGAGCATTAACACAATCCTTAAGTCAGTCTGTGCAATAATAGTGTTACTAAGAAAGAAGTATGATTTCACCTTTAAAGTTTTTACAATCCATAGTGCAAATAAAGATACAATTTTATACCTAATAGTTATTAGGAAAATTTATTATTGAATGATTAAGCCTTATTGCTAAATTGGCAATGTG
Source organism: Elephantulus edwardii (assembly GCF_000299155.1). Lineage (NCBI taxonomy): Eukaryota > Metazoa > Chordata > Mammalia > Macroscelidea > Macroscelididae > Elephantulus > Elephantulus edwardii. The sequence continues at coordinate 20,817,586 of NW_006399762.1, forward strand.
TGATGATAAATAAAATATTCTGTAGAAATTTTTTTTTTCCTTTAAGTACAGTAATGGAAAACTTAAATTTAGTTCTAGCTTTGGGTAAAATTACAAAATGTTTTAATAAGAAAAGTGAAAAAACTAATAGCTGTTTGGGTTAGCCTTGGTAATGCAATCGTGAAATGCTTGCCTGTTACTTAAAAGATTGAGGGAAACTAAGAGGCGATAAATAACGTACACGGCACTGAAACAGAGGAGGGATAGAACTGTAAAAAAGGAATATATGATTAGGTATTATCGGCCTGACAAGAATCCAGAACAAGAGTTGCATAGTAAAGTGGTCTGGAGAGGTGGGGGGAACTGTATAACAATGAGAGAACTTCTTTTCCAAAAGCTAACTGGCGGGGCTGGGGAGCAGGGAGGAAAATACGCAACAATGAATGAATGGAAATCCAAGTTCTTTGTAAACTTTCATTAAAATCTAAAAAAAAATTAAAATTTAAAAAAATGATAATGCAAAACTACCAGCCAATCAGCTCAGAAAAATGAGACGAAAGAAATGCTTACATAAATATTATAGCCTTGGGAAGAATCTATTGAGTTCTCTATAGTCAGTTCTCTAAGGTGGCTAAGAATTAGAATCCACTTGATATCAACTGTTGGTTTGTTTTTCTTTGAACTGGAAATCTTTAAATGGCCTAAATTGTTAACTATAAAACTAGTAGACAAAACTTAGTAAGTGAAACCTCTTGAGAACACTCAGGCGATTTGCTTCAAAAGGACACAGTCTTCAAAACCGCATGGAAAAATTCTCCCTTGTGTACATGGGATCACAGTGAGTTGGAAACAATCACAGCAATTCGAGTTAAAAAAGCATGAAACAACTGCTGTTGTTGTTGCTATGTGCTCTCGAGTCAGCTATGAACCCTGCTCTATCCTGAGCCAATTTCACTGTCTCTTAACACACCTACCCCCATTACCCCAGGTATTTTGTTAAACCATCTCCTCTGGGATCTTCCTCTCCTGCACTCTCCCTCGACACTTCCAAGTATGATATCCTTCTTCAAAGACTGGCCCCTCCTGGCTATATGACCAAAGTATGTGAGACAGAATATCAAAATAAAATATCACTTAGTAAATAATTTGAACACTAAAGATCACATGTAAGAAATTAAAGATTTCTGCTACTATTGTTGCTATTATATGTTATAGAATCAACTACAACTCACAGTGACCCTATCCTGAGCCAGTCTCACCATCTCTGACACACCTGTCCTCATTGCCACAGTCACTGTGTCTATCCACTTCATGCAGGTGTTTTCCTTCTTGTCCTGAACTTCTGCCTTTCCAAGCCTAATGTCCTCCAAGAAAAGGAAGGACTTCTCCTGACAACATACCAGAAGTATGTGAGATGAAGTTTCAAAAATGTTTGCTTCTGAGAAGCAACCTGGTTTCACCTTCTCCAGGACAGACCTGTTTGTTCTCTTGGCAGACTAGGATTTTCTCGATACTCTTCTCAAGTTATCAGATGTTGGAAAGAAAAGATTTCTGTTACTAAATAGGTGTAATGGCTTATTCAGTCATAAAGAACTGATTAAGTAAAAGCTGCTCTTAGATCTAATAAAATTGGCATCATAGGAAACAAAACCTAATTTAAACTTCTTTTATAAACTTTCCTATGAAGGATGCCTAATTAACTTAATCATCCACATCACTGACTTATTACAAGCCACCCACAGACTTTACCCAAAATGAATAAGAAATAAATTCAAAGTGCAATCAGAATAGGTTATAGACAATTCATCTAGAACACAAAATACCAAGTTATCAAAAAAATTGCTTTAGTAAGAACAACTTGAAAGAGGCAATAGTGGTCCTTTTAAAACTATAAACCCTAATTAAGCACAGAATATTTATTTTTCTTTTTCCTTTACTCTTTAGGCTTTTTTAAATGAAATTTTGTATTTTCTCCCAGATAATAACCTTAGTATTAAGAGTGAAAGTATTATTGAAGATGTCCAAGCTATTGATTTCTATAGGTATAGATTCTCTGAGTGAAAACATTTGACTGTGTGGATTATAACAAATTATGGCTAGCTTTGAGAAGAATGGGCATTTCAGAACTTTTAATTATGCTTATATGACACCTATACCTAGCCAGAGAAGCTGTTATTTGAACAGATAAAGGAATACTGCATAGCTTAAAATTAAGAAATGTGTGCCTCAGGGTTGTATCCTTTCTCCATATCAGTTCAATCTGTATGTTGAGCAATAGTTTGAGAAGCTGGTCTCTATGAAGAACGATGTATCAGGATAGAAAGAAGATTTATCAACAAGTTGCATTATTCAGAAGATACAACCTCGCTTGCTGAAAATGAGGAGGACTTGAAATATTTGTTGCAGAAGATATGAGACTAAAGCCTTGAATATAGATGACCTCTTAACATCAAGAAAATAATACTGCATAACACTGTTATAAACCTTGACTGACTTAGGAGGTGGAGGGAGAAAAGGAAAGAGTGGATGGAAAGTGAAATAGATGAGAGGAAGGACTGTATGAAAGGAATGTATGATTAAGCATTATATGTGTAACAACAATCTGAAACAAGAGGTACATTACAAAGTGAATGAATTAGGAGAGGCTGAAAGGAGGAAGGAAAATGTGTAACAATGAATTAATAAAATCTCAAATTTTATAAACTTTCATTAGAACAACAATTTGAAAAAAAATCTTAAAAAAAGGTTTTAAAACCCCCAAACATCTTCATCAATGGACCAATAAGCTGAATCATGATAGATGAGGAAAATATTGTGGTTGTTAATTGCTCATCTTAGTTGGATCCACAATCAACATCCTCATTATCATCAGTCAAGAGATCAAGAGAGGAATTGCATTGGCAAACGTGCTATCAGAGACCACTCCAAATTCCCGAGGGGCAATGCTGTTTGTTTGAAGACTAAAGGGCATCTGATTCAGTCCCTGGTCTTCTCAATAACTTGCTATGCCTCTAAGAGCTGGTCATTAAATAAGGCCTAGAAGAAGAATTGATGCCGTTGAGCACTTGTTTGGTGAATACTGAATATCCCATGGAATTCCAAAAGAATGAATACATCCTGGAAAAGTTGAGCCAGAGTGCTCCTTGGAGGCAAGGATGGTGAAGCTTTGTCTCTCAACTTAGGGAATGTTGCTAGGAAAGGCTATTCCTTGGGAAAAAAGAATTATGCTTGGAAAGTTAGAGGGCCAGTGAAGAAGAGGAAGACCTGTAATGAGATGAACTGATACAGTGACTGGAGCAATGGGGCTCAAGATGTGTAAGAGATGTGAATGGTACAAGATAGACATGCTACAGATCTGTTGTTGATAGGGCCCTTTAGAATTGCTAGGAGTGTAATAACAAGAAAAGCAACAGTATCGATCACTCAAATAAATTCTTGAGATTTTTTTTTCAAGTCAAGTGGGATAGACTCAGGGTCTTATTTTGGCTTTTGTGGACATATTTTGATATTCGTCAGCATCACTTACTGAACTTGTACATGAGTAATTGGTAATCTTTTGTACAGTCAGCACCTGAACTGGTTTCGAATGCTGATATTGAGATTTTCCAAAGTTTTCCCCAACCTCCCCCACAGATGTGGTCAATTAGATTCCTACACAGTCCATCATTCTGTCTGCAGCCCCTTTTCTGTCACCAACTATGGGTCCTTATTCTTTATATCCAACTTTTGTGTTCTAGTCACTAATTATTGTTAATAAATCTTGATTGAATGTACAATTGATTTCAGATTATAAATTTTGTAGAAATCTTGAATTTCCTCTTTGACTTTACTTGTTGATCCATATATTTTTCTTCTTTATATGTGGATCACTCACAGCATTCTACTTCAGCTCTATCTTGAAATTATATTTTTTATTATAAACACAATTCTGTTCTTCCTCATTTTTTAAATTCCCTTCAAGAGGATCATATGATTGGCTGATTAAAAAAATAATGCCAATACTACCAGTTCATCTCAGTGTGCTAATTCCTAGAATGTCAATCTTTATGTGTTCCATTTCTTTTTGACAATTACCAATATCCTTAAACTCATACTGAGTAGATTTCACTTATCAGTCATTAATGGATGTTTACAGCTTTTACTTCTTAAATTTTAGTGTCTTCTAATGAGGGCTTTATTTCTAACAGTTTACCTCTACAGTGCATAGTTTACAAGGGCCTGTTGTTTCAGATGTGGATGGATAATCTTTATTCCTAGATTGTATTAATCTGGAAGTTCTGCTAAAATCTGTCCACCCCACAGCCATTTGTAATACAAATAGCATAACCTCCAGCATCATACTAACAAAGAAGTCTCTTAATGCAGCAGGTAAGTGCTGTACCCATAGGGCAGAGGACAAACAAGCACCTCATAACACAATTAAACTTCCTAAAATCCCAGAACATCTGATTGTACTCCTGGGAAACCTATACTTGGACCAGGAGTCAGCTGTAAGAACAGAGCAAGGATAGATCAATGGAATAGAATTGAGAACTCAGAAATCAACCCATCTATCTATGGTCAACTGATTTTTGACAAGGAAATGAAATCAGTGAAGTAGGGCAACGACAGCCTTTTAAACAAATGGTGTAGGTAAATTGGAAAAGTATCTGTAAAAGATTCAAGCAAGATCCACACCTCACTCCATATACAAAAACCAACTCAAGGTGGATCATGGACTTAGGACTAAAACCAAGGACTATAATCTTCATTTTTAAAAAAAAAAAGCTTGAAAGAATGCCAGATGTCCTAATCCACAACATACACGGTCTTCCAAGTATCCTGAAAAATCTACAACCAGGAGAAGATAAAATAGATGAATGGGACCTTCTAAGAATCAAATCCCTATGCACATCCAAAAATTTCTCCAACAGGGTAAAAAGGGAAGCCACAGACTGGGAAAAAGTATTTGGTAATGACATGTCAGATAAGGGACTTATATCTAGAATTTATAAAATACTTGAGCATCACAACAAGACAAAGGTAAATAATCCAATAGAAAAATGGGGACAGGATATGAACAGACACTTCACCAAAGAAGACATTCCGATGATTAACAAGCACATGAAGAAATGTTCAAAATCCCTAGCTCTAAGAGAGATGCAAATCAAAACCACTGTAAGATATCAGCTCACCCCAGTAAAAATAGCAAAATTTAACATAACAGGAAACAACAAATGCTGGCGAGGTTATGGAGAAACTGGAACCCTTATTCATTGTTGGTGGAAGTGTAAAATGGTGCAACCACTGTGGAAGGCGGTATGGTGCTTTCTCAAAAACTTGCAAATAGAGATACCATTTAACCCAGCAAATCCACTTCTGGGAATATATCCCAAAGAGACCATAACTGACACCCAAGCAGATGTATGCACATCTATGTTTATTGTGGCTTGGTTTACAATAGCAAGGAGTTGGAAACAACCAAAGTGCCCATCAACAAACGAATGGATAGAGAAGCTGTGGTATGTTCACATACCACATACCCCTTTTTGAAAAGTTTTCACCCTCATTCATTTCAATGCAGTATACCGTATTTAACCCATCTTTCTCAGTCTCTCCCTAACCCTGATGTCAGTTACGTTTTACAACAGTGACACAATGCAGTATTTGTCCTTTTGCAACTGAGATACTTCTCTTAGCATAATGTCCTCCGGGGTCACCCATTTTGAATAATATTGCATGAGTTCCTTGTTTTTCAATGCAGCATAGTATTCCATTGTGTGAATATATCATTATGCTGAGTAAAATATCTCAGTCACAAAAGGACAAATACTGCATAGTGCCATTGTTGTAGAAAGTGACTGACATCAGGGTTGGGATAAGACTAAGAAAAACTGTATAGGTTATGTATACTGAATTGAATCAGGTGAAGGAGATAACAGTTTAAAGGTGATATATGATAGCATATTATGATTATCACAGGAATCCAGCATTAATGCTGTATTGTGGAGTGCATTTGGGGTGGGGGTGGGGCGCAGGGTCGGGGTTGAGGGTACTGTATATTAACGAAGAAGTTTCTTTTGCTTTTTAAAGAGAGGAGCGAACTGGTGGTGGGAGATGAAGAAAAAAGTGAAACAATGAATGAATGAAAATCCAAAATCTCTGTAAATATTCAATAAAATTAATAAAATAATTTTTTTAAAGGGGATATGTGATTAGGTATTTTTGTCATGACGGAAGTCCAGAGCAAAGGCTGAATAGTGGAGTGACCTGGGGGGAGGGATTATAAAACAATGAAAGAATTTTTCTTTTACTTTTCCAAGAGGGTAGTGTACTGGAGGGAGGGTTGGAGGGGAGAAAAGTGCAACAATGAATGAATGGAAATTAAAAAAAAAAAACAGAGCAAGGAAACACTGAGTGGTTCAAAATCAGAAAAGGGATGCGTCATGGATGTGTCCTGTTTCCATACCTTTTCAATCTGTATACAAAACAGATCATTTGGGAGCCTGGACTATCTGAGGAAGAATATGGCACCAAGATTTGAAGACTCATCACCAGCCTACATTATGCAGATGACACAACCTTATTTGTTGAAACTGAGGAAGGCTTCAAGCAACTGGTGAAGACAGTCAAGGACTGTAATTTGCAATATAGATTGAAGATCAATATCAAGAAAACAACGTTTCTTACCAGTGGGCTGATAAGCAGCATTTTAATAGATGGAGAAGAGATTGAGATTGTTAACAATTTCTGCTTGCCAAGGGCTTCGATCAACATTCTCTGCACCAGCAGTAAGGAAATTAAAATACAAATTTCATTAGGGAAATCTACTGTCAGGGTCCTCTCCAGAGTGCTGAAGAGGGAGGATTTCAGACTAGAGACTTAGGTGCACCTGATCTAGTCCATGGTCTTCACAATTACTTGCTATGCTAGTGTTCAGAGAGCTGAACATAACCAAGGATGACAGAAGAAGAGTTGATGCCTCTTGGTGCTGGAGATTAGTTTGGAAAATGCCACGGATTGCCAAGAGAGCTAACAAATCTGTCTTGGAGAGGGTGAAATGAAGCTACTCCTTGGAGGTGAGGATTTTGAGACTCTGACTCATACGCTTTGGGCATGTGACCAGGACAGGCTAGTCTTTGGAGAAGCATATCATACTTTGAAGGGTTGAGGGACAGCATAGGAGAGGAAGATCTAAGATGAGTTGGAGTGACACAATAACTGTGGTAATGAGGGTAGGTGTGTCAGAGACAGTGAGATTGGCTCAGGATATAGCAGGTTTCAGAGTTATTGTGCATAAGGTTATTATGAATTCTAGCTGAAAGCACATACCAACAACAACAACAAAGCTATGAAAAACAGAACATGCAAATCTCTCACTCAAACAAGAAAGTGATAAATTTTATACCTCTAACAGCATATACTAAATACAGGCAAGTTACAGATACCATGCCATGAGTGATGGCTGTCTCCTCTACAACAATGCAAGCTCATGATTCAAAGCTGAATCTGGTCAACTGCTGGCTCCAGCAGTGATGGGACAGCTGAGGTACCAAAACCAGGTCTAGAAAGAAAGCAAAGGTCATTATAAAGACAGGGAAGAAGGCAGGGGTGGAAAAAAGACAAAAATGGATGTCAGAAGAGACTCTTTAAAATTGCACTATAACAATGTGAAACCAAAACAAAGAGAGGAAACTGCAAAGGAAAAGAGTTGAACAAAGGATTTCACAAGGAAACTTGAGACAACCATATATTACAACAAAATGTGTAAAGATGTGGGATCAAAAATTAAAGCGAGAAGAACTTGCTTAGCATTTCTTAAGGTGAAAAACTTAAAATCAAATTCAAGCCCTGAGTTTCAATCCTGAAGGATGGTATGGGGAACAAATCTTGAATGAAGCAAGGAAGCAGCAAAAGAAGATGGAAGGAATATACAGTGTTAATCTGACAAAACCAACTGGCTGACACAGAACCATTTTAGGAAGTTGCATGTGTTTAAGAATCAATGGTAATAAAAGAAGAAGTTTAAGGTACATGAAGGCGTTAAAAAAAAAATAAGGCCCCAGGAATTGATGGAATGCCAACTGACATGTTTCAAGAAACAGATGTGCAATTCTGGGCTTGCTCACCACACTGTACAAAAAATATCTGGAAGACAGCTACCTGGCCAACTGAGTGGAAGAGATTCATATTTGTTTGCATTCCCAAGAAAGGAGATCCAACAAAATGTGGGAATTATTGACCAGTATAATCAATATGAAATGCAAGCAAAATATTACTGAAAATTATTTTAAATAACTAGAATAGTACATCAACAGAGAACTGACAGAAATTCAGGCTGAATTCAGAAGACACAGAAGTAGGAAAGATATAACTGCTGGTGTTAAGATGAATCTTGGCTGCAAACAGGGAATATTAGAAGGATGTTTGTCTCTGTTTTTCTTGAAATATGCAAAGACATTTCACTGTGTAGACCACAAGACACTTTTAACATTAAGAAGACATTTCTAACACTGAGAAGAATTCCAGAACACTTTATTGTGCTCGTGTGAAACCCATACCTAAACCAGGATGTATTGTAAAAACAGAATGTAACACCAGGTGATTTAAAATCCAGAAAGGTGTGTGTCAGGACTGTATCCCTTCTCTATACCTATTCAATCTGTATGCTGTGAAAATAATTAGATAAGTTGGAATTTATGAAGAGGAAAATGGCCTCCGAATCAAAGCAAGACTCCAAAACCTGTGTCATGCAGATAACACAATCTTGCTGTACTGAAAGTGAAATTGACTTGGAGCACTTGCTGCTGAAGATCAAAGACTACAGTCTTCAATATTGATTATACTTCTACATTAATTTGAATTTTGTAAAGAAACTAATATAATAATTTAAAAAAAAAGAAAATAAAAATCTTCCCCACTGGGCCAATAAGCAAATCATGATAGAGGGAGAAAAGAATGAAATGGTCTATGAAGTCAGTTTGAAGATTAAAGTGCACCTGATCCAAATCATGATCTTTTCAAATGCTTGCTATGCATCTGAAAGTTGGACACCAATGATGACAGAATAAGAATAAATGCGTTTGAGTTGCAGTTTTGAAGAAGAGTACTGAACATCACATGGACTTTCAAAACAACTCTCTCTTGGACAATGTGCAAACACAATGATCCTTGGAGGTGAAACATTATCCCACATACTTTGGGCATGTTTTTAGGAGAGGATAGTTTTGGAGAAGGGCATCACACTTGTAAAATTGGAGGGGAGAGCATATAAGAGGAAAACTTTTAACAAAGTAGATTGACTAAGGGACTGTAACAATGGGCTCAAGTATATCAAAGATGAAGAGGATGACACAAAATAAGAAGTATTTTAAGACTGTTGTTTATAGTGAGGTTACAGTGTTATTGTTAGATGCTGCTGAGTTGAGTCCTACTCATAGCGACCCTGAGAAAAATAGATCTGAACCCTGCCCTAGCCTGTGCCAACCACACAGTCCCCAGCACACTTGAGCCCATTGCATCACTTTTCCATCTGTCATTCCTATTCATTGTCCAGCTCTCAGCGGCATAGTAAGTGCTTGAAAAGATTATGTTCTGAATCAGGTGCACATTAGTCCTCAGGTTAACATTATTACTCCTTAGTCATTTTGGAGAGGTCCTTGACTGCAGACTTTCCAAGTATAATACATCTCTAAATCTTCTGACTACTGAAAACAAGTGATTATGGATACTAGTAAGGTGAAGTCAATACTTTCAATCTTTTCTCCATATATCATGATATCACCTATAAGTGTCAGTGGTGAGAATTTTGTTTTCCTAATGTTGAGATGTAATTCATATTGAAGGCTGTAGTATTTGATCTTCTGCAACAAGTGTTTCAAGTCCTCTTCAAATTACTAAGTAGCAATGATGTTAGTTTGAAGACTAAGGTGTGACTGACTTATATCATGCATCTTTCAATCACTTGCAAAGCTGCTGAGAGCTAGACAATGAATAAGGATGACAAAGAAATAGTGATGTGATTGAACAATGGCTTTGGTGAAGGGTACTGAAGATCCTCAAAATTATGCTAAAAAAGCAAACGGATATGCCTTGGAGAAGGAGCACCCAGAGCATTCCTTGGAGACAATGATGATAAAGTTTGATCTCTCATACTTTGAACATATTTCTAGAAGTTATTCCGTGGAGAAAGACATCATACTTGGAAAACTGGGAGGGACATCAAAAGAGAGGAAGTCCCTCAACCAGGTGAGTTTACACAGTGACTGCAGCAGTGGGCCCGAGTGTGTAAAAAATTATGAGGTTTGCCCAAGATAGGACAGGGTTCAGATCTGTTATCCATAGGGTTACTACGACTTGTTCTCCACTCGACAGCAACTAACAAGGACAACAGCAACTATCTTTGATAGTGTACAATAAAAGGAAAGAGTATATATCGTAAATAACAACTACCACAAAAAGAAGTGGCATTTGTTAAAATCCTGAGTTGCTCTGTATGGTGAAATAAGATTGTCCATTCTTTAAGGATACAAGTTTCTTTTAAGCTTTTTTTTTTCTTTTCTTTTTGTAAACTGCCTCTATGGCAGACTATTCACAAGTTATTTGATGATCCATGAAAACACAATACATATTTCATATTAAATATCTCCATCTAGACAGAAATCTATGTTTTAGTTAACGATTGAATCTAAGTGGTTTTCTAGAGGAATGTGAGTACTTGATAAATAGAACAAGTTGCTATGAACATTGGTATACAAATTTCCATTTGTGTCTCAGTTCTAATGTCCTTTGATGATATTGCTAGTAGTGTAATCTCTGGGTCATAGGGAGTTTCTATCTTCAGCTTTACGAGAAATACCTACCTTCCTTCCAGAGTCGTTGTACCATTTTACAATCCCATCAACAGCATATGAGAGCCCCCACCTCTCCATATCCTCTCTAACATTTATTGTTTGCTGTCCTACTAAATTTTGCCACTGCTAAGTGAGACGAAATGATATCTCATTGTGGTTTTAATTTGCATCTCTCTTATTGCCAGTGATTTTGACCATCTCGTCATGTGCCTGTTGGCCATATGAATGTTTTCTTCTATGAAAACTCTATGTTTTTCCCATTTTGTATTTGAGTTATCAGTCTTTTCTTCTGGAGGCCCAGTATTATTCTGAAAACTTTAATTATGAGACCCTTTTCTGAGATGGTATTGCCAAATGTTTTTCCCCAGTAGGTAGGTTTTCTTTTCACATTATTGGAAAAAGTTTGATGCACATAGGGATTTAATCTTTAAAAGGTTCCACTCATCAATTTTATTCTTTCCAGATTGTGCCTTTCTGGCTGTATTTGAAAGCCTCTATACCATTGACTAGGCCTTCTAAGCTCGATTGCAATTTGTTTATTACAAACTTTACAGTTTTAGGTTTTACTCTCATATCTCTGATCTACTTTGAGTTGATTTTTGTGTATGGTGTGAGAGTGAGATGTGGATCCTGTTTCAGTTTTATAGCTGTTTCAGTTTGGATAGCAGCCCATTGTAATAACATGGATACAGCCCAAATGTCCAACCTCAACTTAATGAATTGAGAAATTGTAGTACATTCACACAATGGAATACTATGCAGCACTCAGGAGCAATCAATGATTTAGAAAAATATTACATGACTTAGGAGAGACTGGAGAGTGTTATGTTGAGTGAACTAACTTAGTCTGACAAAGACAAATACTGTATAAGACCATTATCATAAACATAGAAGTATAACTAGTAAAATATATTTGGGGATTCAACAGGGGAGAGAGTGGAAACAGAGGGGTGAGGATGCAAAATCACAAGGTTGTTCAATTTGGTAGGCTGAGGGAAGGGTGAGGGAAATGGGAAAGATCCAGTAGGGACCTGAAAAGACAGGATAATGGTGGGTATAGTCCAATGGTGATTAATTTTATAAAACATAATGAGTGGAAATGATTGTATGAAGCACAATGTGAGTGAAGAATGATGTGAAACTCAATGTATATACAATTTGTAAGCAAAATAAAAACAGCAATTTTGTTTTAAATGTTAAAAAATACTAGGGCAGTACACAATAAGGAACTTTCACAATATATAAAGTATAGAGAAATATTTCTCAGTGTACAGATTGAATAGGTATAGGGGAAGAATACAACTCTGACACACACTTTTCCTGGGGTTAAAACATGTGCTATCTCCTTCTCCTACTCAAATAGCTGCTTCTTGGTCTATGTACATATTTAATGTGAGCATAATTAACTGTTCTGGAATTCCAGTTATTTTCAAAGTTATGAATACTTTTTGATGAAATACACAGTTGACTGCATCGTCAGTAAAACATAACTACACATCTCTATGTTATTTTTAGCTTTCGACTAAGACATTAGCAATGTTACCCCTTGTTCAGTGGTCTCTTTTGAATCATACTTGAATGTCTGTTTCTAAAGAGAAGAAAACAAGACATACATGCACAGGGCCATGAGCATCTCTCTGAAAGGGCCAGAGAGGGAGAGAGAATAGCACAGCCTTTCACTGGCTTAGAGCAGAAAGCAAATAGAGAGCCCTTAGAATATCTCCATGGTGCTTCTTGAGCCACACCAACAGCAAGAGATTCTTTTATTCTTTGCTGACTCACAGATTCACAGCTATGGTACCAACAATACAGTTTATTAGGAAATAAAGTTGGAGAGTAGGGAGGCAAAGAGTATCACCCAAAACAAATTGAGGTTTAGCTTAAGTTCCAAGGCACAGTTCCTCCATTAGTGCAGGCTCTGATTTCAGTTCAGATGTGAAATCTAAATGCTCCAGCAAGGTTTGCCTGAGTAGTTAGTTACAAATCAGCTTCTTCTTAAAGCATCCAGTAAGAACAGCAAACTGTGGCCTTTATCTCAGGGCTCTTCTGTTTACACCTTGCCATAGTTTATCCACAGCAATGCCACGGTCTCTACAATGCTATCACCAGGGTCTCACTAACAGGATCTGTTCCAGTCACCCTCAAGTCTTGCCACTACAAATCTTGCTCACCTCAAGTCTTGCTGTTCCATGTGTGTAAATTCACTCTTTCTCTTATTATAGTCCATCGCAAGACCATGTGTCTGTAGTTAATGTATCTGGAGACCAGAGGCGACTAACAGTAATGGCTAAAAAAACCAGCTTTTAGGCTAATACCATAGTCTGGCAGCTCCTCGTCAAAGTACTGTTTCAACATTTTTAAATATCTTCAGTAATATTTTAAATGCATGTGATAGTATCAATATTATTCCTTGGATGCAAGGATTTGGGGCTTGTGGCCAGGAGCAACTAATCCTTGGAGAAAGACAACATGCTTGGAAGCATGTAGGAACTGCGCAGGAGAGGAAGACCCCAGTTGAAATGGAATTAAGGTTGCATAGTGGAGTGTACTCAGGGTTGTGGGAGGGATGCGGGGGGATTGTATACCAATGAAAGAATTTTTCTTTTACTTTTCAAAGAGAGGAGCGAACTGGGGGAGGAGGGCTGGATAGGGAGGAAAGAGCAACAATGAATGAATGGAAATCCAAAATCTCTGTAAATGTTCATTAAAATTAATAATAAAAAAAGAAATGGATTAACACAGTAACTGGGGTAATGGAGGTAGGTATGTCAGAGTCAGTGAGACTAGCTCAGAATAGGGCCTGCTTCAGAGCTATTGTACATAGGGTCACAGACATATTAGTCACAGACAACTTGACCACACACAGCCACAACCACACAATAATTTCTACACTCTGCGGTCACTATTTTTTTGAAATGGGAATAAATAGTAATCTCTTCCAGTGTGTTGGCCGGGGGACTGTCTCCCAAATTTCTTGTAGACTAGGAAGCACATCCAGAATTGCTGTAAAACCTTAATTTGTATTCCCATAAATTCCTAAAGATTTATTTTTTTTTATCAATGCCTTCAGTGCAACTTAGATTTCTTTCTTTAGCTTCAGTGGTTCTTATCATATACTACCACCTGAAAATATTCATTGTTAACTAGTTCTTTTTGGTATAATTCCTTTGTGCAATCCCTCAACATACTTTATGATACATTGAACATCATTCAATATTTTGCCATAGAACACTTGATTAGTGTATCTCCAGAATTGATTTTTCTTTTCTTCATTTCCTTCCATTTGAGACATTCCAAACATTATCTCTCCCTGTGGGTTTCTAATTCCAGGTCTTTTCACATTTTGTTATAATACCTTGATTTGTCTTCTTGTATGTCATCTTTGCACAGGGGCTAGGTCAATCTTCTCTGAAGCGAGCACTTGGATGTCTTCTTGAACTAACTTTGAAATCTATTCAGCTTTCTTACTTCATAATTTGTTCACTTCTTTTGTCTTCTCTACATTGAAAAGCAAGTTTCAGAATTTCTTTTGACACCTATTTTGGTCTCTTATTCATTTCGTATCTTTTTAATAATACACTGATTTCTTCTTGTGCAATGTTGTTGATGCCATCCCATTATTTATTTGGCCTTCCTTCAATAATCAGTGTTCAAATAATCAAGTATATTCTTAGAATAATTTTTAACTTTAGATAGCATAAACTCAAAGTTGTGTTTTGGCTCTTGTGACGTATTTAACTTTTCTTCAACTTCAATTTTAAGTTGTATATAAGTAATTGATACAATATTCCACATTCAGCTCCTGACCTTGTTTACATTATTGATTTTGAACTTTTTTGCAATCTTTTTTTCCACAAATGTAGTCCATTGATTCCTGTATATTTAATCAGGATAGATCTATACATACAATCACTGTTTTAAGTTATTAAAAGTAGGTGCTTGCAAGAAATAAATCATTGATTATATAAAATTTTTACATTCCTGTCATTGATTAGTATTAGATTGCGCATTGATCATTTTCAGACTGCACAGGTTGGTAGACATCTTCACTTTATACATTTTTTTTGCTTTAGTAGTTGCTGTGTATATTTAAATAACGATTAAATTAAGAGGTATATTTCTTTTCCAATAACTTGCACTGTTTCATTGGTTTGATTTTCTTTTGCTTTCATATTCCTCCTATCCCTTCAATTTTCAGCTAAACAATAGAGATGAAAGTACTTGTTTTTGCTGTTAGGTGCCATCAAGTTGACTATGACTCATAGGGACCCTATGAGTAGCTCACCTGAACCTTGCTCTATCTTGTGCCACCCTCATGATGTCTGATACACTCGAGCCCATTCCTGAAGTCTTGTGTCATTCCATCTCATTTGGGGTCTTCCTCTCTTTTGCTGACCCTCTGTCTTTCCAAGTATGATGCCCCTTTCCAAGGAATAACCTCACCATGTTACATGCCCTAAGAATGGAAGAAGCTGTTTCATCTTTTCCTCCAAGAATCACTCTGGCTGTGCCTTTTCCAAGGTCTTTCTTTCTATTTGATCTTTTAATAGTCCATGGAATATTCAGTACTCTTTTCAGCATCACAACTCAAGACATTAATTTATTTTCAATCATCATTATTCATTCTTCAGCCTTTGATGCATAGCAGGTGATTGATAAGACTATGGCCTGCGACAAGCACACCTTAGTTTGCAAACTGACATCATTGCTCTTCAGCATTTTGGAGAGGACCCTGATAAGCATACTTGCTCAGTGCAATATGTCTTCTGATTTCTTGACTGTTAATACCAATGCTGTTTATTGTTGATCTAAGCAAGAAGAAAAAATTGACAGCTTCAAACTTTTCTCCATCTATTGTAATGTTGACTGTTGGTGCTGCAGTGGAGACTTTTTTTTTTTTTCTGGATGGTGAGATATAATCTATACCTAAGTCTGTAGTCTTTGATCTTCTGCAGTAAGCGTTTCATATTCTTGTCACTTTCAGCAAGCAAAGTTGTGTTATCGGCATAGCACAGTTTATTGTTGAGTCTCCTTCCATTTCTGATGCCACATTCTCCATTAGAAAATCTAGCTTCATGAATTATTTGTTCAGCATAAAGCTTGAATAGGTATGGAGAAAGGATACAGTCCTGATGCACACTCTTACTAATTTTTTTTATTAAATTTTATTAGTTTTAATGAACATTTACAGAGATTTTGGGTTTTCATT
>NW_006399762.1:20835409-20867372 GCF_000299155.1 Elephantulus edwardii
ATCAGTTGACCATAGATAGATGGGTTGATCTCTGGATTATCAATTCGATTCCATTGATCTATGTGTCTGTCATTCAGACAACAATTTCTTGATCTATGTTAGAGTTTCATTTTAGCACAATTAAGATTTTTAGGATATTCATTCTTCTCAATGTTAACCATAATTTGTTATGACCCACACAGTCAAACGTCTTTGCATAGTCAACAAAACACAAATACACAAATAGACATTCCTCTAGAATTCTCTACATTCAACCAAGATCCATCGGACATCAGCAATGATATCCTGATTCCATGGCCTGTTCTAACCCATGCTTGAACTTTTAGTAGTTTCCTGTAAATGTCCTTTTCTAGTCATTTTTAAAGGATCTTTAACAACATTTTGCTAAAACGACTTATCAATGGTGTTATTCAATAATTTCCATATTCTGTTGGATCAACATTGTAAGAGTGCAACAATGAATGAATTCTTGAAGAGAAAAGCAAACTGGGGGGTTGAGTAGGGAGAAAAATGTGCAACAATAAATTAATGGAAATCCAAGTTTTCTGTAAATTTAGTTAAAATCACAATAAAAATTATTTAAAAAAAATAGAATGGGAGCAAAAAATTGATCTTTTCCAGTCAATTCGCCATATAGCTGTCTTCCAAATTTCTTGGTATAAACTGGTGAATATATCTGAGAGCTGCATCTTTCTGTTGAAACATATCAATTGGTACTCCATCAGTTCCTGGACCTTATTTTTTGCTATTGTCTTCAATGTCACTTGAATTTCATCATTTGTTATCATTTGTTCTTGTTCATATGTTATTTACTGAATTTTTTCATTGTCAATGGCACAGATATTCTGTATATTCCTCCAATCTTCTTTTGATGCTTCCTGGATACTCAAGATTTCTCCCATAACATTTCTCAATAATGCAGCTCAAACTTGACATTTTCTTCAATTCTTTCAACTTGAGAAATGCCAAGCTAGTTCTTCTTATTTTATACCAACTCCAACTCTCTGCATATTTCATTGTAATATTTTATCTCCTGAGATTTCCTCTGAAATCTTCTGTTCAGCTCTTTTACTTTAGCATCTCATCCTTTTGTTTTTGCTTCTTGAAGCTCTCTACTGCATTTTTCATTATCTCTTCTGACATGCATTTTGCTTTTTCTCTTACTCCTCTTTCCTTCATTTAAACAGGAACCCAAAGTTCAAGAAAAACAATAATTTAGATTTATGTCTAAAGGAAATGCATATATTTAGTAACTTTCTTGTTTAAGTCCTAATTGATTTTAAAACTAAGTTGTGATGCAGTTTGTGATAGATATGGTGTGCTAGCATACCTACATTGTTTTGTATTTCTGCTTCAGTGAGACGATTCTGACTCATTATGGCTTGTGATTTTGTTTGATGCCCTCAAATCAGCTCTGGTTCATAGTTTTGTTGTTTTTAAGTGTCACTGAGATGTGTGACTAATAGTGACCCCATGAGCAACAAATCTGAGCCTTGTCCTATCCTGTGCCATCCTTAACGTCTCTGACATACTTGAGTCTATTGCTCTAATCACTGTGTCTATATATCTCTGAATTTCTTCTTCAATTTTACTTGTTCCTGCATCTTTCCAAACATGTCTCTTTCCAAGGAATAATATATTCTAGAAACATGCTAAAAGTATGTGACATGAAGCTTTGCCATCTTTGCCTCCATAAAAGAACTCTGGCTGTGCTTTCTTCAAGACATATCTGTTCTTTGGGCCGTTCATAGGATAATCAGCACTTTTCTCCAACACCACAGTTCAAAGACATCTATTCTTCTGTCATCCTTACTCATTGTCCAGCTCTCAAAAGTATAGTAAAGTGAAAAACAATGTATACAAACTTTATAAATAAACCAATATAAAAATTTTTTTAAAGTATAGTAAGTGATTGAAAAAACCATGACTTGAATCAAACCTTAATTTTCAAACTGATATCATTGCTTTTCCTTAACTTTTGGATATCTCTGACTACAAACTTTGCCAATGCATCTCCTGATCTTTCTGAGGATGAATGGTACATTATTCCTTTTCAGTTTATCATTTCAGCATAGTAGAGCGCATAACTGTCTAATTCAAAATGGGCAATACCAGTCCAATTCTGCTCACTAACGACTCAGATGTCAATCATGAACCTTTGAATTTTTTTACAACTTTCCTAGATTTCTATTTCATATATTCCCTATTCCAATTATTAATGGATTTTTCAGTTGTTTCTCTGCATTTTGAGTCTTGTCACATCAGTAAGTAAGGGTTCTTCATTGGGTGAACATTTTATTCTATCTAACTCATTGGAGTAGACAATATTTGAGGAGGCACCTATTCCTAACTGGTATTTTCAGGTTTGAGTGCCTTCTAACCTGAAGGGCTTATCTTCAGGCACTATATCCAACAATACTCTTCCATCATCTTCAGAATTTTCAAAACCTGTTCAGAAGTGGATGACTGGCCAGTCTTGCTTCTTAGTCTGTCTTAGCCTGGAAACACTATTGAATATGTCTACCAAAGACGACCGTGTTGATATTTGAAATACTAATGGCATAGCTTCCAGCTTCACAACAACACACAAACCACCACAGTACTGCAAACTGACATAGATAGAAGTGGTAACCTAACGAGTCTAAATTCACTAGCTTCTGTTTGACAGAAAAGAAATCTGCTGATGGGTGTGTGTGGATATATTAGCAAAGAAAAAAAGTGAAGGGGAGTAAAATGGAGATATTTTAAAAATAAAAATTATTTTCCCCCCCACTTTCCTTTTAGTTTGTTGTACTGTCGTAGCTACTGTGTTGCTAAGACTAAGTGAATTGTGGAATGACAATGGTCATTCACACATAAGAGAGTAAAAGATTATTAAAATATACAGCAAAACAAGAAAATATAAAAACTGATCACAAAAAGACTAATTTTCTGTTGAATTTTGTCAAGAACAATTACTTAAAATGTGATAAAAGCTATTGTTTCCCGCATGTCCTGTTCTCCTCATTTACTATAAAAATCAGCCGTTGAAACTTTATCAAAATGTCTCTTCAACTCACATAAATTATAGTGAGCACCTTTTAAAACAACAGATGTACCAGTCTGGGTCATTTAAGTAACATTATTTGGCTTAGAAAGTCCTGAGATTAAACTAGCATCTTAAACAATACCTTATTTAGTTTTTCATAAATATTTATAAAACTCTAATTATTTTGAATTAAACTTAATAATTCAAACTTGGTAAGACAAAAATTACAATAAATGAGGAAAATTTATTCCTTCTTAGGTGTTTAATGTTTGCTGTGCACTCCAACCATATTTTAGTGTAGAATTAAAGCTTCTCGAATAGAAAGCTCACATTTTATAGTAGACCCACCTGTTTGTCAGATATTACCATTTTATTTTCCCAATTCATATGGAATGCCTTTCACAAGATTCAATTTCTAAAATAGCCTTTTTGTAAATGGTTGGAACCATTTTTATATCTTATCCTGTGTCCACTGCAACATAAGTTATTGCACAATATATGCAATTTATACATGCATTTGTTAAGTAGGGTCCAGCCAAAGGAGGGGAAAAAAGAGAAAGCATTAAATGGGTGATTTTCAGGTCCATACTTTCCTCAAAAAGCAATATGGGGAGGATGCCCATCTCTTCGTGAGATTGCATTATGATCTAGTGACCCTGAAAATAGGGTCAGAAGGAGGTCTCCCTGCTAACTGGAAAACTAATCAATATAATTCAATATAAGAACTGGTGCCCCCAAATCACATAACCACTCTCCTTTTCTGCTCCCCTCTTCTATCAGCTTGAGACTCCAGTTTCTTCCTCATTCTGGTTCTTTCCCCATTGTTCACAAACCCACAGCCATGCTTTTGGACAACAACTAACAAAACCTCCAAAACAGAGCAAAATACTGTTATATCATTGAGTCGACGTAAACAACAAGAACTTTCTACTGAACATCATTTTCATATTTTCAGCTTGTTTAAGGGGAACTTCAATTTACTTGAAATGTGATAATTCAGCTTGTTTAATAAGTAAAATTGCTTGGCATGTGTGACTTGTGTGTCACATAAAATAAATGAATAGAATTACTTTTCCGAAGAAATATATTTTATTGCCTGTATGAAATGCTCATTATTTAGGTTTCAGTGGGGTAGCAAAGAAACTTCTGTGTGCGCTAGTCTGCATTTGATTCAGATCAGGTACAGTTACTGAGAAGGAGAGCAAGACAAAGGGTAAAAGGTCACTGGTGACTAATTTTCTGAAAACTAGCAGCTTGTGTAAGTAATAGAACATTTATTGCCTTTCGATGTTGTCCTGGCAATGAGCTAGAAAATCCATAAGAATTCCCAGCCCTAGCCTTTATTAAGGCATAGCCCTGGATTAGTTTAATGTGCAATTTAAAGTCACTGACTGCCAATACATTGCTTACTTTTCTTAAGTAGGGCCATTTTCTGTCTCTTTCCTCCCAATCAAGTTGTCAAAAAGAAAAGTTAAAAGAAAAAAAAGAATCCAAAGAATGCTTTGCTTAATCATTGGTGAATCTTTTTCCAATCTAATTTATACATTTATTTCTTCTATACTTCAGATCCTGATAAAACTTCAAATCCCAAGTGATGTTTTTCTTTTTCACAGTGAATTCATTAGAGGGTAGACACTAAAGGTTGTGACCACTCTACTTCCCTCCTAAAGACTGTTGCTAGCTTTTATGAGATACTTAGGGATCATGTTGTTGCCGAATATTATAAAATACTATCACAGTGTAAAATAAGTTCTAAGACTTAAGTGTTATTTAAGTAAAAAGACAAAAGCAGTTATGAAAGAATGTGTGTTAACATGAAAGGATTATTCAGTGGATGATATAATAAACCTTGAATCTCTTCACAGGACTCTGCACGGCCTTCCAGAAGCATTCTGTGGGATAATAAAACTTTTGAGATTTTTCTCCTGATTATGTCTCTTATTTAGTATAAGTAATTTTTCAAACAACTACCAAATGTCAACAGCTTTTCACATATTTTAGCCAAAGCTGTCCTTTTCAAATACTTAATCTGCTAAATAGTCTAAAAAGATATTTTATCCTAAGTACACAGAAAAAAAAAAAAGAAAATTTCCTAAAGTAGTTGTAAAGGAATCTTACTGTTCATTGTTCTTGTTGTTGTTGTTGTTGTGTGCCATCGAGTCGCTTGTGACTCATAGCAACCCTATGTGCAAGAGCTCTAAATTCCTTTCTATTCTGTGCCAAACTAGCCATCTCAAATGCACTTATTCCCACCACTCCAGTCACAGAATCGATCCATCTCATTGAAGGTCTTCCTCTCCTGCGCCGCCCATCCACTCTCCCAAACATGATGTCCCTCTCCAAGAACCAGTCCCTCCTTGCAACATGTCCAAAGTATGCCAGATGAAGCTTCAGAATCCTTGACTCCAAGGAGCATTCTGGCTTCACCTTCTCCAGGACAAACCTGTTTGTTCTAGCAGTCCATGGTATATTCAACACTCTTCTCCAACACCACAGCTCAAAGGCATCAATTCTCTTTCTATCAATCCTATTCACTGTCCAACTCTCTGGTGCATAGCACATAATTACGAAGACTATAGCCCGGATCAGGCGCACCTTAGTATCCAGCTTGACATGGTTGCTCTCCAGTACTCTTGAGAGGTCCTTCACAGCTGAGTTTCCCAATGCAATTTGTCTCTTGATTTCCTGGCTGCTGTTACCAAGAGTGTTGATTGTGGAGCCAAGGAAACTAAAATTGTTAACCATCTTAATCTCTTCACCATCCATACTGATGCTGCCAATGGGCCCAGTGGGGAATCTATTGGTCATTTTTATAACTGGGCAAATGACTTTCATCTGCTGTTTTCTGTGGAATGCTTGTCTGTCAGATATTATTATATATATTTAAAGATTAAGACAGACTAGGAAGAAGGATTGGCCACCCACTGCTGAAATAACAGGCCTTCAAAAACCCTATGTACAATAGAGCAAACTTAGACTATCATTTGGACTAACAGACACGGAAATTGAAACTGTCATCTTAGAAATGGAAACCCAGAGAAAGAGGAATAGCTGTAAGGAGACACTAGTTATTGGAATGTGAAATGTGAGAAGCATGAATGTAGAAAAATTGGACGTTGTTAAGAAAGAAATGGAACGCATAAATATTGACATACTAGGTATTGGCGAAATGAGATAGCTTGGTATGGGATTTTTAAAATCAGATGATCATATTATTTACTATGCTGGGGATGAAAAGATGAGAAAAAATGGGGTTGGCTTCATAATTTAAAAAGTCATTTCTATATCTATCTTGAAATACATGATGAGCGACAGGATAATATCCATATGCATACAAGGAAATCCAGTGAATACAGCTATCATTCAAATATATGCACCAACAGCTAGAGCCAAATAGGAGGAAATAGAAGATTTCTACCAACTTTTGCAGTCAGAAATTGACCAAACATGCAATCAGGATGTATTGATAATAATGGGCGACTGGAACGCAAAGGTTGGGAACAGGAAAGAAGGATCAGTAGCTGGAAAACACAGGCTCAGTGAGAGAAATAAGCCTGGAGATAGAATGATAGAGTTCTGCAAATTCAATGATTTCTTCATTACACATACCTTTTATAAGAAACAAACACAGGCTATACACATGGATTTCACTTGATGGCATGTATAGGAATCAAATCTATTACAATTAAATCATTGTTCTTAACTTCAGAAAATGAGAACAAAGCATGGAAGTAGGTATCAAATGAAATAGGAAAGAAAATATGCTAGCTCTTCTTTCTACTTTATTTTTCTGGTTAAAAATAGAATCATCACCACAACAATGCCAAAACACCAATACTTAAGGCCTGTATTAATATTCTGTTACATGTTTTGCCGTAGGCATCAATATAACAATGGATTGGAGGCACGCACTGTTTTGGTATCTTTGCTGCCACGATCACTCATTTCCTCACTCATTGCTGTTGAGTTTGAACTACTTCATAACTGGCCACCCATGTGGTTTCTGAGGAACAGGAAAAGACTGTTCACCTTTTTCTCTTTCAGGCACTGGTGGGTTTGAACCACCAGAGAGATGCCACTTTGAATTAGCGGTACAACTTCCTATGGACTACATCTTCAGTGTTCCCTTGATTTTTACAGTTCATTGCATATGTGCTGTCCAGGTGACTTCTATACATACAAAACGTTTGATAGAGTAGAACTATTCAATATGGTTTTCTTAGCTGGAAACTTTATGGAATCAAATCTTGAGGTCTTTGCTTTGCAGAACCTGTGGGGTGGGTTCAAACTGTTAATCTTTTTCTTAGCAATCTAGTCCTTAACTTTTTACACCAACAGGGTACCTGCATGGCATATGACATGTTGACCTTAACTAGATTTACAAGGATCCTGTAGGGCAAAGTTCAACTTCTTCCTGCACATCCCAAATCTGTAAATCTATACAAAAGCAGAGTGCCACATATTTCTCCAACAGAGTGCCAGAAATTTTCTAAATATCAACATTTCAGCTAATAGTCAAGCTGTTAACCACTTTGCCATCATGACTACTTCTGCATGGGGGTAAAAGTATGTTGTTGATAGTATTTGACTCAGAACCAACATAGCTGATCCTCTACCACGTTTTCAGAGACTATAAATCACATGAAAGTAGACAGCCTATCTTTCTCCCTTGGAGCAATTAATAGTTTTGAACTACTAGTTGACAGGACAACCCCTTTTCCACTGTGGCACTGTTATTATTAAGGGTCAATTGGCCTATTGGTGAGAATCTTTAATTTCTTGATATTAAGCTGCAATCCATATCTCTTACTCTTATTGTTGTCATATCAACACCAACACATATCTGAACTTCCAGTGAATTTTCAGAGACTAAATTACACTGGAGGAGATTGCCTATATTTCTACCATGCATCATTTGGTGGATTTGAACTACCTGTCATTGAGTTGACAATAAAGCTCCTTATTCACTATATCACCAGAGCTCTAGTTTGTATATTTAGATTACACAGGGCTACAAAAATCTTCATGAATTTAAAAGGTAAATAAGCAAGGTATTAAGATAGGAATGGTTTGGTACTGACATACAAGTAAAATTTTTATGAGTTATAAAAAAGTGAAAGTATAAGAAAAATTTACAGCATAAAAGAATCAAATAAAAACAGTTTTAAATGAGATGGTAGGTGTCCTATCTCAGACACCTCAAACCTAATGGAGGACTTGGAGATATTTACAAAGCTTAAATGTGTTCCTTGCTACTGGATAGTTTGTTGTTGTTGTTGTTGTTGTTGTTGTTGTTATGTTGTTGTGCTGTCGAGTCACTTGTGACTCATAACAACCCTATGTACAAGAGCCTTAAACCCTGCTCTATCTTGTGCCAACCTCATTGTCTCTGACACACCTACTCCCACTGCCCCAATCACTGAATCGGTCCATCTCATCTAGGGTCTTCCTCCCCTGCACCATCCCTCCACTCTCCCAAACATGATGCCCCTCTGCAAGGACTGGTTCCTCCTTGAAAAGGATGTCAGACGAAGCTTCAGAATCCTTGAGTCCAATGAGCAGCCTGGCTTCACCCCCTCCACGACAAACCTGTTTGTTCTCCTAGCAGTCCATAGTATATTCAACACTCTTTTTCAGCACCATAGCTCAAAGGCATCAATTCTCTTTCTATCATCCCTAGTCACTGTCCAGCTCTCCGATGCATAGCACACAATTGCAAAGACTCTAGACCTTATCAGGCAAACCTTAGTCTTCAGCCTGACATAGTTGTTCTTCAGTACTCTGGAGATGCCCCTGACAGCTGACTTTCCCAGTGCCATTTGTCTCTTGATTTCCTAGCTGCTGGTACCAAGAGTTGACTGTGGAGCCAAGCAAATTAAAACTGTTAACTATCTCAATCTCTTCACCATCCATACAGATGCTGCCAATTGGCCCAGTGGTGAGAATCTTTGTTTTCTTGATGTTGAACTTCAATCCGTATTGAAGGCTGCAGTCCTTGACCTTCTATAGCAAGCGCTTTAGGTCCTCCTCAATTCAGCAAGCAGGGTTGTGTCATCTTGCATAACACAGGTTGTTGATGAATCTTCCACCAATTCTGATGCCGCATTCCTCCTCATATAACCCAGTGTCCCAGATGATCTGTTCTGCATACAGATTGAAAAGGTACAGAGACAGACACCCCCCTCCCCAAATTTTGAATGATGCAGTGTCTTCTTGGTTCTGAACATTTGATTGTACTTATGTGAAACCTATACTTGGACCAGGATGCAGTCGTCAAAACTGAGCAAGGAGACACTAATTTGGATGCCTCTTATTTCCTTTCCTTGTTTTATTGTCCTAGCAAGTACTTGCAATACAATGTCGAATAGAAGTGATCAAAGTGGACAACCTTGTTGGCTTTCCTATTCCTATTTACAAAGTCCTGTTCTTTAGTCTTTCTCCATTGAGAATGATGTTGACTCTTGTTTCTGTATGTATACTTTTCACCATTTTGAGAAAATTATCTTTTTTCCTTCTGTTGATTGTTGTAATCAGATAAGGGCGTTTAATTTTGTCAGAAGCCTCTTCTGCATCAATTGATATGATCATGCTGCTCTTGTTTCTTTTGTTTTGTCAATGTGATGAATTACATTGATTGTTTTTCATATGTTGAACCATCCTTGCCTACCTGTTACAAATCCCACTTGGTGGGATGAATTAATTTTTAATATACTTTTGGATCCTATTGGCCAAAATTTTGTTAAAGATTTGTGCACTTATGCTTATGTAATTTATAGGTCTTTAGTTTTTTGTTTGTATTTTTAATGTCTTTGCCTAGTTTTGGTGTTAGGGTTATGCTTCTTCACAAAAAAAAAGACTCTGGGAATGTTTCTTTTTTTTCTATTTTTTAAAATAACTTATGTAGACTTTGTAATTGTTCTTCTGTGAATGTTTGAAAGAATTCAGCCATGAAGTAAGTCATCTGTGTTAGAGCATTTTTGAGAGGGAGTTTATTTATGACCTGCTCAATTTCTTCTTTTGTGATAGATTTGTTCAAGTGTTCTACTACTGTCCATGCCAATTTGGGTAAGATGTGGGTTTTTATGAATTTGTTTATTTCTTCTGTGTTTTCAAATGCATTAGGATATAGTTTTTAATAATATTCTTTTATTGTTTATTTAATTCCAGCTCATTCTGCTGTGATGTCTGCTAGTTCTTTTCTTAGTCATTTGTTTCTTCTCTTTCTTTTCTTTTTTTAAAGTTTGCCAGTGGTTTGCTTATTTTATTGACCCTTTTGAAGAACCAACTTTTGTTCTTCTTGATTTTGGTTTCTTTTCTATTTCCTATCCCATTTATTTTAACTCTTGACCTTAAAAATCTCTTTTTTCTAGAAGCTACGAGGTTAGCTTGTTCTTTTCTATCTACTGGAGATGTTAAATAAAGTTGTTAAATTTGATCCTTTTTAGAAATTTTCTTTTTGCCTATTGCTATGAATTGCCCCTGAAGACTACTTTAGCTGTGTCCCAGAAGGGTTTTGATATGTCAGATTTTCATTATATTCGTTTTGAGGGAACTTTTAAATTTTATTTTTTATTTCTTCTATAACCCAACAATGCTCAAGCTGGGTGTTATTTAGCTTCCATATTAGAGGGTGGTTTTTCCCCCTCTTTTATCTTTTTAATTTCTAGATTTATCGAGTTTTATGGGCTGAGAAGATGCTTTTTTAATTTCAGCTTTTAAAAATTTGTTTACGCTTGCTTTGCATCTTAATATATGATTAATTCTGGAGCATGTAATATGTGCACTTGCTGGGGTTTTTTTTGTTGTTGTTGTTGTTGTTGTTAGAGGCTGTTGAGTATGACTTGCAACAACACTATGAACAACAGATCTAAACCTTTTCCTACCCTGTGCCATTCTTAAAATATCTGATGGACTGAACCCATTGTTGCAGTCACTTTTCTATCCACCTGGTTGAATGTCTTCCTCTCTGTTGTCATCCTTCCACTTTCCCAAACATGTTCTCCCTCTCTAGTGAATAGGCTCTCCTAGCGACATGCCCAAAGTATGTGAGGTTAAGTTTTATTTTATTTGCCACCAAGGAGGTGATCTTAAGAAAGTAAATTGAGTTTTATTTGGGTAAAGTACTTTGTATATTTGAAAAGGTATTTATGAAACTAGACTATATATGAGAAGGAGTGTGTCATCAGGATTGGAGGAATACTCATCAACAACCTACACTGTTTAGACGATACAATCTTGCTGCTCAAAATGTGGAGGACCTTAAGCATTTGCTACAGAAGGTCAAGGATTGTAGTCTACAATATGGATGGAAACATAACATCAAGAAGACAAAGATTCTCGCCACTAGACCAATTGGGAACACTGATGGATGGAGAAAAGATTAGGAAAAAAAAACCAAACCCAACCCAAACCCATCAGTCTATTCTCCTACTCTTTTTTTCTCTTAATTGGAATGTTTAAGGCATTAACATTAAACTTAAGTATTGACAGACCAGGTTTTATTATTCACATTTGGTGGTTACCCTTTTTCTAATGTTGCTGGTTACTTTGGGCCATCTATTTTCCTTTACTATCATTCTGTGTGAAGCACTTCCCTTAGTATTTTTTTTAGAGTTTGTTTTGTGTAGTCAGGATGCTTATTAGAGGCAAGTATGGTTAAGCTTTATCTCATATCCTTAGGACTTGTTAGGAAGAGTCGGTCCTTGGAAAAGGATACCATGCTTAGAGGGTCAAGAAAAGAGAGGAAGACCCTTAAAAATGTAGGTTGTGACAATTACTTTATCAGTGGGTTCAAGTATATGAGGTTCAAGTTTAGAAATGATGAGGATGGCACAGAATAGAATAAATTTGTTTTACTGTTCATAGAATTGTGAAAAGTCATACTCAACAACATAACAACTACATATATATACACATATGTTTGTGTGGAAATATGTATATGGAAATAAAAAATATTTCGAGAATGTATAGAAAAATATCATACCCAATAGAAACAAAAACATTAAAATATATTCCAAGAGCTTTTTTCAAGAATTTGTAAAGCTATATATTTCCATCTGTTAAAGGACAAGGATTCCTCACCTAAATATGTGTCAGGGAAGTCATTTTGTTTTGGAACTTTCATTCACTCACTCACTGTTAGAGAGTTAGAGCTAACTCCTGATTTACTCTATAGCAGATTTCTAGCAACTGTAAATTACAAAGGAAGGGATTGCCTATATTTCTCCTATGCAGTAGCTGGCAGATTCAAAGTGCTTGTCCTTCACTCCACCACTGATTTTGCCATATTCCTAAGCCCCAGCAACCCTTTAACAAGATTCCTAACCACAAGATTCCTCTCCATACTTGCACTCCCTACTAGCTGTCAAAAAGACACAACTTCTATGCAGCTCTATTTTGTCTCTGGTGGCCAATAGTTCCCTTTCCCTTTCTGAAGGGGACCCTTCTGTGGAGGATTGTTCAAAGATGTGGCTGAAAGCTTTACTAGTAGAAGAGGTTGCTGGAGAATGACGATGGAGACAGATTATTGCCTGCTGCTGGCTCTGTCCTCTGGCCATGACAAAAAGGACATTGTGACCCACACTGAATCCCTCAATTTCAGGCCAACCAAACTGCCTGGATCATCAGTTTTTCTAACTCAGGCTCCAAAGAGCCCACCTATGTGCTGTAGATCTTCCCACTCTGAGAGTTTTCAGACAGTCACCTGTCCCATCTGGTCCCTGACCTCTTTGCTAGCATTTTCTACATTTCTCCTCATCTCATGACTGTTATTCCCTCTGTATGAGTCATGGAGCCATCACTACATCATTTTATTTTCCCAAGGTGTTGCAGCAAAAGAACTAAGAAAACCAAGCAAGGAAGGGGAAAGCTGTTGAAAAGAACAGACTCCATTACCACCTGGACAGCCTCCCATCCTCTTATCTATCTACTCACCTGGTTTCCACCAGCCATACCTTCTCTGGGCACTAGTGCTGTTACCTTGTATGTTTACATGAAGCTAAGGACAGACCACCAAACTATATGCTTTTGTACAGCTTGGGACTGGGTTTTTCTCTCTTCTTTTTGGAGAAAAAGGAACAGGGTAGTGGAAGGGGTTTTGTTAAGAAATAATAAAATGAAACTGCCTTTGCACCAAATTAGTTACTTGGCCTTCCAAATTAGTTACTTGGCCTTTTGCACAATGAAGACAGACACTCTGCATGTTAGGTGTGTATGAAGACATTGCAGATGCTTGTACAGGAGTCTGAACTTTTGCAGAGATCTTGGGTTCAAGGAACATTTCAGTGGGCTTTTGATCCCCATTCTCCCATTCCCATGTCCATTTAGATGTTTCATCTTTCTTAATTTTCTGCTGCTACCGTTTTTAATTCATCTGGTTGTACAGTTTACACTTGAAAGGAGCAAATAGAGGATGCTTATTTTCTCTTAGTGAGATAAGCAGAACTTGGAATGTGTACAGACAAACACACACACATACTCACAACGGACTTTAAAAGTGCCTGTCTTTGGGCTGATAGTGCTATTCTGCACCCACTAGGCCACCAGAGTTCCTTGGAACTATAGACAATAGAATATCTGATAAAAGTCACAACACATACCTTGTACTATAAAGATATTGGAAGCAAAAACATATCCACCAACTGAAAACTATTGTTGTGTGTGCTGTCAAGTTGGAACTGACACATGGTTGGCATTCCAGTGGGTTTTCAGAGGCTTTAAGTTGCTCATCTTTCTCCTCTGGAATGGCTAATGAATTTTAATCATAGGCAGCAGTTGGCAGCGCAACTTCTTACCTCGAAGACAACAGAGCTCCCTACCAACTGAAAACTGATTATTAAATAGTGTTATATTTGCAAGAAATGCCAAGAAATTAGGAAGACATTTCTACTTGGCCAATGACTGAAGAGATCTATATTGGTTCTTATATAAAAGAAGGGGTGGAGAAATGATCCAACAGGATGTTGAAATTATATAACAATATCATAATATCACATACAAGTAAAATCTACCTGAGTATAATTAGAAAAAATTGGACCCATACAGCCACAGGGCACTACCAGAAATTAGAGTTGGATTCAGAAGAGTGTATAATACCAATGAAATGATTGCTTACATTAGAAGGCTCTTGGATAAAAATAGAAAATACCATAAAAGAGCTTATCGGTATTTTATTGCTTATGCAGAGGCAATTGACTGTATTAATTATAAAAAATTAGAGATAATTTGGAGAAGGATTGGAATAACAGAAGACTTAGGTATGCTAATGGAAAAATATATCCATAGACCAAGAGACAGGGAACACTATATGATTAAACATCAGGAAAGGTTTGCAACAGGATTGTATCCTTTCTCCATACCTATTTAAACGGTATATTAAGCAAATCAGCAAAAGTTCTGGACTATATGAAGAAGAATGTGGCATCAGATATGTAGAGAGACTCATCAACAACTTATGTTATGCAAATGGTATATATAACCTTGAGTGCAGAAAATGGTGAGAACTTGACGGACTTGCTGCAGAATATAAAAGATAATAACCATCCATATAGATTAAATTTCAACAAAATCTTTACCACTTGACCAGTAACTACACAAAAATGATTGACAGAGGAAAGATAGAAATTGTCAAATGTTTATGTTACTTGGATCCATTAACACCACCCAAAGTAGTAGGAGTTAATAAATCAAAAGACACATTATATTGGGAAAAATCCTCTGTTAAATACCTCTCCAAAGTGTAAAAGAATGAGGGCAATTTAAATGCCAAGGCGAGTCTGATCCACATACATTCACCATCATTTACTCTAAGGAGCAACTTGGTTGTACTTCCTCCAAGAAAGACTTGTTTGTTCTTTCAAATAGTCCATGAGATATCCAGTACTCTTCTGCAACACTTCCATCTGCTTGCCAACGTCTGCTCATTGTCCCTTGTCTTTGCCACCTCTTTAAGTGAGTCTACCACGTCCTGTCAATGGTATCTATATATTTACTTGTGTTTAAGGTTTGTTCCTTGGGGTCAGTTTCTTGTATAGGAAAGTGATTTGTAAATTGCTTCTCTTATTACCTTAGATTTGGATATGTTTCTTTGTTTATAGTCTGCTTTTGGGGGTACAATATTTATATACCAATTGCTATACTAAATGAAGTTGCATTCCCAGATTAAGATAGACTAGGAAACAGGATTGACTATTCACTTCTGAAGTATCAGACCGTTAAAAACCCTTTGACTAATAGTGGAACACTATTGGATATAGATAATGTCCCAAGATTTGAACAGTAATAATAAGGAAAAACAGCTAAACAAATCTAGTAATAATTGGATGGTGGAATATATGATGTATAGATTTAGAAAAATTGAAAATTGTCAACAATTAAACTGGAAAACATAATGATAGACATTCTAGGCATTAGCAAGTTGAGATGTACTGGCATTGACCACTTTGAATTAGAAAATCATAAGCTCTATTATGTCGAGAATGAAAAATTAAGGGGGGACAGTGTTGAATTCACAGTGCAAAAGATCATTTCAAAAATCTATCCTGAAGTACAAGTTACTATTAATACACATACAAGGCAGATCTATTGCTACAACTATTATCCAAACAGACACCCCAACAACTAAAGCTGAAGATGAGGAAACAGTAGATTTCTGCTCTATTTTGCTATTTGAAAATAACTAACTGGGCAATCAATATTCATTTATAATAATTGATGATTGGAATGCAAACATTGGAAACAAAAAAGAGATACTGATAGTCAGAAAGTAGGACTTGGTGAAATAATGTAGAGGGAGATTGAATTATTACTTTCGTACAACCAAGATTTATTCATTACAAATACCTTTAAAAAAACACAAAAAAATCACTAGCAATGACTATACACAGGGACTTCACCTGATGAACTACACAGTAATCAGACAGCATCTGTTGAAACTATCATGGAAGATACTCAAATGATTGAAGACCAGGTGAGTTGTGGGATGGTAAAAAAGTATCATTCATGAATAAAGCAAAAGGTCATTACAAAGACAGGGAAGAAAAAGACCTAAAGGATGTCAGAAGAGACTCTGGAAAATTAACTAGAACATTGAAAAGGTCTGAGAACAAAAGGAAGATTATTGAAGTAAAAGAGAGGAAACAAGACTTCAAAGAAGGCAAAACAAATTATTAAGAAGGAATGTGCAAAGAACAGGAGCCTGAACACAGAAAAGGAAGAACTTGCTAGATCTTTCTCAAGCTGAAAAAACTGGAAGACACATTCAAACCTTGAGTTGCAATACTGAAAGATGCCATGGGCAAAATCTTGCATGATCTAGAAAGCATTTTTTTTTTAAAAAAAAGGATTGGTGGTCACAGAACCATTTCAGAAAGTAGCGTAGGGTCAAGAATTGATGATGATGAATGCAGAAGTTCAAGACTAACATTAACAAAATAAATAAGATCCCAGAAATGGATGGGATACCAACGGGCATGTTTGAATAAACAGCTGTGGCCCTAGACATGCTCATCAAACTATGCCAGGACATTTGTAGAACAGCTACCTGAACAACTAATTGATAAATTTCAGTATTTGTTTGCATTTTTAAAAACGTGATTCAACAGTATGTGGAAATTACCAATCACATTAATACAACAAGCAAGTAAAACTTCACTGAAGAGTAATAAGAAATGACTAAGAGTAAAAAGTAATACATTGATAGCAACTAGAAATTCAGGGTAGATTTAGAAAAAAGTTGTGAAATGAGGGATATCAAAGCCGATTCAGAGAGATCTTGAGAGAAAGCATAGAATACAAGATGGATGTCTATTTGTGTTTTATTTACTGTGCAAAGAGATTGGACTCTGTAGATCATGCCAAGTTGTGGCTAACATTAAAAAGAATGGTAATCTTAGAAGATTTAATTGTGCTCATGCAAAGCCAATACCTAGCCCAAGATTCTACTGTACAAATAGAAAAAGTAAACACTGCATCAGTTTAAAAATCAGGAAAAGTGTGTGTCAGGGTTATGTTTTTTTCTCCATATTTATTCCATCTGTGTTCTGAACAAATAATTAGAGAAGTTGGACTATATGAAGAAGAATGTGGCATTCTGTTTGGAGGAAGACAACAACAACCTGTGCTATGCAGAAGAAACTACTTTACTTGCTGAAAATGAAGAAGACTTGAAATGCTTGTTGAAGATTATGAAAACCTACAGCCTTCTACATAGGTTTAAACTCAACATTAAGAACATAAAAATCCTCATGACTGATCCAATAGAAAGCATCATGAGACATGGAAAAGATGTAGAAAAGTCAACGATTTCATCTAGGACCCATAATCAACACCTTTGGCACTAGCAGCTGAGAAATCAAAACACATATTTTATTGGGAAAGTATATTGTCAGAGACCGCTACAAAATTCTGAAGAACAATGATGCCAGTTTGAAGACTAAGGTGTTTTCAACTGCTTTCTATGGAGCTGGAAGTTGTACAATAAATAAGGATGACAGAAAAAGACATCTTTGAGGTGTGATGTTGGAGAAGAAAGCTGAACCCCATGGAATGCCAAAAGTACTAATTAATATGTCTTGGAAAATGTATAGCCAAGGTGCTCTTTGGAGGTAAGGATCATGAAATGTATTTCATACTTTGGGCATGTTGTTAGATTTCAGTCCTTGGAAAAGGACTTTATTCTTGGAGATGTGGAGAATCAGTGAAGGCGGTATAGACCATAAACAAAATGGACTAAGTGTGGGCTTGAGTATGTCAGAGATGATTAGAATGACAAAGAATAGGATAGTGTTCAATGCGTTGTTCATAGGGTTACTATGAGTCATAATCAACTCAGCAGCACATACAACAACAATTCCAACACCACAACTCAAAGGCATTTATACTCTTTTTATCAGCCATCTTTAAACTTATACCTATTGTTTTGCATACAGAGGAAGATGTTTAAAAGACCATGGCTTGAATAAGAAGCATCTTAGTCTTTAAACTGACGTCCTTGCTCTTTAGCACTTTGGAGAGGTCCTAACAACATATATTATCAATGTAAAATTTTGATTTCTTGACTGCTTTTACCATGCTTGTTGATTCTGGGTTCAAGTAAACTTAAATCATTGACAATTTTAATATTTTCTTCCCTGTCTCACAATGTTGCCTATTGGTCCAGTGGTGAGGATTTTGTTTTCTTTATATTGAGCAATAATCCACTTTAGGGAGCTGTGGTGGCAGTGTGTCAAGAAGTTGCACAGCAATCCAGAAAGCATAAGGTTCAAGGCCACTAACAGCTCCATGGGAGAAAAATGGGGAATCTCCTCCCATGCAATTAGCTACCTTTGAAAACAAACTGGAGGGTCAACTATGGGTCAGTTGTGACTCTGTGGTACACAACAACAATAATTCACATTGCAAGTTGTAGCCTTTGATGTTCTGAGGAAAAGGCTTCAATTTCTTTTCAATTGAGCAAATAAGCTTTTGTAAACTGTATAATGCAAATAGGGATCTCTGGTGGACTAGTGGCAAGAAACTGCATTGGAATCTCAAAAGCACATGGTTTGAGGCCACCAGCTGCTCTGCAGGATAAGGATGGGTAATGTCATCCTGTGTGATTAACTGTCTCTGAAAACTCACTGGAGTTACAGCTATGGGTTGGTTCTTACTTGACAGTACTCAACAACAACAACAACATAACACAAGTTGTTGAATTTTTCTCCATTCCTGATATCACTCTGTTCTTTATAAAATCCATCTTATTGGATGATTTGTTCAGTATACAGATTGAATAGATATAGATTGCCCAGTCTCAAAAGTCTGCAGTAGTCTTACCAATAAATTGAACAGCTTTATTTACAGAGACAGAATTCTTACCCCACCAGAAGAAGAAAGAGACATATGCCAACCTGGTGACACACTTTGACACAGCAACAGCCATGACCAAACTAGAGACAAGACGTGACTGGAGACCTTGAGAGTAGGGAGCCTATATTGACAGGACTGAGAACTTTGTTGGACAATTGGTAGGAAAGTCGATATTGATGGACAGATAACTTGGGAACAATTAGAGCCATGAGGCTCAAGGCTGAGGTGCCTGCATGCACATTTTGAGAGCTGTCTTGACTGTATTCTCTTATTAATCAGGATTATAAACTTTTGACATCCCCCTCAAAAAATTATATAACCCTGACACCCACTTTTACTGATTTTAAACCATATAGTGTTACTTTGTTCTGACAAGTCATCTTCATCTTGTTGGTTGTTCTAGGTATAGTTTCATAAGAGCACATTTAAGTGTTCTAGGATTCCCATTCTTCTCAATGTTAACCTTAATTTGTAATGACACACATAGTCAAATGTTTTTAGTTAATAAAACACAGATAAACATCTTTTTATTATTCTCTGCTTATAGCTAACATTCATCTGTCACCAGCAATGTTAAACCTTATGCCTCAGCCTCTTTTGAATCCAGCTTGAATGGTCCCTGTCAATGTGCTTGTCTAGCCATTTTTAATAATCTTTTACATTTTACTGAATGTGATATTAATGATATTGTGTTATTTGAATATCTTTGAATATATATATACACATTAATTGAATTATATTTATTAATATAATTGTACTAATAATAAGTTAGTATTGTATAGTAATGTAGTGGTAGAGCCTAGATTGGAAGTCAGTTGAAATGAGGAAAAACAATAACAAACATTGTTTAACAAATTGAACATGGAACTTATGTAGCTTGAAAGTTGGAAAACTGGAAATTGTTAAAAATTAAATAGAATGTATGAACACTGACACCCTAGGCAT
This sequence comes from Elephantulus edwardii, assembly GCF_000299155.1. NCBI lineage: Eukaryota > Metazoa > Chordata > Mammalia > Macroscelidea > Macroscelididae > Elephantulus > Elephantulus edwardii. Next base: position 20,855,229 of record NW_006399762.1, read on the forward strand.
TAATGAACTGAAATATTCTAACTTTAAAGAGTGAATCAGATAATCATATGGTATACTATGCTAGGAATGAAACACTGCTGATATTGCATTCATAATAAAAAAAGTCAATTTCAGGAGTCCAGAATGAAGGTTGTATAGTGGAGTGGACTTGAGGGGAGGGATTTTATAACAATGAAAGAATTTTTCTTTTACTTTTCAAAGAGAAGAGTGAACCTGGAGGGGGAAGGAGTGAGCAGGGAGAAAAGTGCAATAATGACTGAATGGAAATCCAAAGTCTCTGTAAATTTTCATTGAAGTTAATAACAATAAAGTCAGTTTCAATTTCTATCCTTACCCATATAACTATTATTCAAATACATGTTCTTACATCTAGAATGAAAGAAGAATTGAGAATTTTTACCAAATCTTGCAGCAAAAAATTGACCAAACATGCAATAAAGATGTGTTAATGATAATTGGTGACTGGCATGCAAAAGTTAGAAATAGTGAAAAAGGAAGAATGATTGAAAAATATGAGTTTGGTAATAGAAACAAGGCTGGAAATAGAATGATCAAATTTTGCATTTTCAACAGTTTATTCATTGCAAGTAACTTTTTTTTAAAAGACACAAACAATGACTTTACACATGTATCTTTCACCTAATAGGCTGCATAGGAACCAGATTGACTACATCTGTGCAAGAAATCATTGGAGAAGTTCTATATAGGCAATTGAAACTATGCCAAGGGCAGTCTGTGGGTCAAACCATCAATGACTAATATGTCAGTTCAAACTGAGGGGGAAGAAAATGAAAATAATCCACAGGAACTAGGATATGATCTGAAATCTATTCTATATGAATTTCAAGATCATCTTAGGAGTAGGTTTGAGTCACTGAACACCAATGAACTACCTTGAACCAATGAACACCAATGAACAACCTTGCTTGCTGAAAGTGAGAAAGACTTGAAGTACTGTGGGAGATCAAGGAATGCAACCTTCAATATGAATTGCATCTCAATGTCAAGAAAACAAAAATTCTTACCATTGGACCAATAGGCAATACCATGATGGATAGAGAAGATATTAAAATGTCAACAACTTCATCTTACTTGCATGCATAATTAACATCTTTAGCACTAGCAGTAAAGAAATAATGAGACACATTGGATTGAGAATGTCTGACGTTAGAGACCTCTTCAAATTATTGAGAAGTAATAATGTCAGTTTAAGGACTAAGGTGTGATGGCCTTTCTGATCACTTGCTATGCATCTGAGAGCTGGACAATAAAAAGGGATGACGGAAGAGTCTTTGAGCTGTGGTGTTGGAGATAAGCTCTTAGTATCCAACGGACTGCCAAAAGGACAAACAAATATGTCTTAGGAGTGCAGCTGGAGTGCCCTTTGGAGGTAAGAATGATGAGGCTTTGCCTCACATACTTCAGATATGTTTTAGGTGGGGCTACTCCTTGGAGAAATATATGATGCTTAGAAGGGTGGAGGGTCAGTGAAGGAGAGTAAGACACTCGACCAGGTGGATTGATACAGTAAGTGTCACAATGGGCTCCACTGATTCAGGAAGTGTGAGGATGGCATAGGATAGGATCGGGTTCAGCTTCATCGTTCATACGGTTGCTATGAGTCATACTCGACTCAAAGACACCTAACAACAACATAGTTGTTGTTGTTGTTATGTGCCGTCGAGTCACTTGCGACTCATAGCGACCCTATGTACAACAGCCCTAAACCGTGCTCTATCCTGTGCCAATCTCATTGCCTCTGACAAACCCATCCCGAGTACCCCAGTCACTGAATCAATCCGCCTCATAGAGGGTCTTCCCCTGCTGCGCTGTCCCTCCACTCTACCCAGCATGATGTCCCTCTCTAAAGACCTGTCTCTCCTTACAACAAGTCCAAAGTATGTCAGACGAAGCCCCAGAATCCTTGCCTCCAAGGAGCAGCCTGGTTTAACCCTCTCTACGATGAATCTGTTTGTTTTCTTGGCAGTCCATGGTACATTCAATACTCTTCTCCAGCACCAGCTCAAAGGTGTCAATTCTCCTTCTGTCCTCCCTAGTCATTGTCCAACTCTCTGATGCATAACAAGTGATTAGAAAAATCATGGCCTGGATCAGGCGGACCTTAGTCTCTAGAGAGACACTGTTGCTCTTCAGTATTTTTGAGAGGTCCCTAACTGCAGACTTTCCCATCGCAATACGTTTTTTGATTTCCTGGCTACTGGTGCCAAGAGTGTTGACCGTGGAGCCGAGCAAACTGAAGCTGTAAACAATCTCAATCTCTTCGCCATCCATCCTGATGCTATCTATTGGTCCAGTGGTGAGAATTTTTGTCTTCTTAACATTGAGCCTCAGTGCATATTGAAGGCTGCAGTCCTTGACCCTCTGCAGTTAAGTGCATAGGTCCTCCTCAGTTTCAGTGAGCAAGGTTGTGTCATCTGCATAATGCAGATTGTTGATAGATCGTCCACCAATCCTAACGCCACGCCTCTCCTCATAGAGCCCCGCCTCTCAGATAATCTGCTCTGCATACAGGTTGAAATGGTATGGAGACAGGACACATCCCTGACGTACACCCTTCCCAATTTTGAACCATGCAGTGTTGCCCTGCTCTGTTCTGACAACTGCCTCTTGGTCCAAGTATAGGTTTCGCATTAGCACGATTAAATGTTCTGGGATTGCCATTCTTCTCAGAGTCAGCCACAGTTTGTTATGATCCACACAGTCAAATGTCTTTGCATAATCAAGGTAACACAGATAGACATTCTTCTGGTATTCTCTGCTTTCATCTAAGATCCATCTAACATCAGCTACAATATCCCTAGTACCACGACCCCTTCTAAACCCAGCCTGGACTTCTGGCAGTTCTCTGCTGATGTACTGTTCCAGTCGTTTTTGGATAATCTTCAGTAGAATCTTGCTTGCATGTGAAATCAATGATATTGTTCTGTAGTTTCCACACTCAGTTGGAAATCCAGCCATTGGATTGACTGCAACTCATAGCTCTAAACCATGCTCTATCCTTTGCCAATCTTACTTTCTCTGACACACTTATCCCCATTACCCCAGTGACTGAATCAATCCATTTCTTTGAGGATCTGCCTCTTCTGTGCTGTCTCTCCACCCACCCAAGAATGATGTCCCTCTCCAAGGACTGGTCCCTCCTTGCAACATGTCCAAAGTATGTTAGATAGAGCTTCAGAATCCTTGCTTCCAAGTATGCAATATAGATGGCCACAATTTTCTAAGATAACTTTTAGAAATATACTTACTCATAGGTGTCCAAGTACCAAAACCCAAGCGCATTTGTGTTCAGAAACTCATGTTTAGAATTGTATTTAATAGAGAAAACTACAAAAATCTGTCATCCAAACTTAAAAACTAAAATAAAAAAAAATTCTTTAAAGGATCAGAACTCAAATTTATTAAACTGAAATGGGAACTGATGGCAGAGCTAACCCTTCAGCAGCTTTTCAGGAGACTATAAATCAGGAGAACATTGTCTACCTTTCACTTAAGGAGCAACTGACGAGTTAAAATAGCCAGGAAAGAGTGGCCTTTGGATTAGGATCACAGGTCCCTATGGAGTATACCCCAGAGATTCCATGTATGTAATATATAATGCACATATATTGTTGTTGTTGTTAAATGCCATTGAGTCGTAGATGCCTCATAGCAACCCTATGAATGAAGTATCTGAACATTTGTATAACTTCCTCCGTTTCTCCAAGTTCATAGTGTTTCCAGAGGCAAGCTTTTTCGGAAGTGAATGCCACTCCTGATTCCAAACTTGTTTTAATTGGGGAGCTCCAGCAAACACTGTTTGCTATGGGTGACCAGTATCACATTTGGCACATCAGGGTCACAGTGTTCAGCATCACAGCAACCACAAGTTACCTCTGTACAGCAAATCGACAGACCAGTGCTATACCAGGAGAATGTTTGAACAAAAACAATTAAAAGCAGGCCCTAGGGCCCTACAGGATTTAAAAATTCTGGCATGTCCACATGCTGGTGAACTGTTAGCCAGAAACACCCAGTTCATCTGGCAAGTCCCATCTGCTGACACCCAGTTGGGATGAAAAGAAAGGCATATACCAGCCCCTCCTTGAGATGTGAGAGGCCATCACAAATTCCAGCATAAAAATTGACTCACATGTAATATCTTTATAATGTTAAGCCTATATAAATGAACTTTATAAATTCTTAATTTATTGAATAATTTAAGTACATAATCATTATTTTGTCTTTAAGTGTTGTGAATATCTATATACTTAATCACGAACAGTTCTCTTCATTCTGTGACTACAGGTGCTCTCAGTGATTCTAGTAGTTATAATGTTAATAATGACAATAATTTACAGTCACAAAAAGTAATAATTGACTTGAAACTTATTTTAATTTTTCCTGGGCTTTAAAATTTAAAGAAAAAAATCTTCATTTCATTACATTCATTTCAGTTTCCCGAACTCTAGACATGAGATACCCTATATTGTAACCACTTGCCATACGTAGTTATTGATAACTTGAAATGTAGCTACAGGCATAACTCTTAAAAAATTTTGAAGACTTAAAAAGAGAAATATTTCCTTAACTGTATTTACATTATTTGTTGAAATAGCAATACTTAGATAATGTGTTTTACTAAGATAAATCAATACATCAAGTAGAGATTTGTAAATTATACATGCAACAAATTTTTTTTTTTAAACAACAGTACCCTGGATCTCAGGAAGGAAAGGGAGAATGACACAGTAGAATTAAAGCTCTACATTGAAAAGGAAAAAGAAAATGTCACTTATAGGTCAGATTACTTTACTTTTATAAAATATAATTCAGACCAATCGTGCTACCTTTTCTACATGCAACCTCAACATCTGGAAAATTATGTGGTGTTATTTGATATCTAATGTAATTTCACATTCTTAACATTTATCTTGTTGGCAGTTAATGTCTTATCTTAAGTCATGGTATTCTTTCCTTTAGCTCTGGTGAGTTCAATACAAATGCTACTCCACCATTTCTTTTTGAAAACCCATGAGACATACGTTTGTTTCTGCACTTCTAATGTTTAATAGTTACAAAAGTAATACAAGACAGATCTTTTATATGACATAATATTCCCAGTGAAAGCAAATAGTGTCCCTTAGTCAAATATATGAGTGTCTACAGGTAAACAAACAAATATTCATAATATGGAGTTTAACTGAACACTAAACAAGTTTCAGTTTAGGATGGGTTACTTGCCAAATGAAATTTTTGCAAAGGTACCAAAAATAAATGCCTATTTTCTTGTCAGCATATCAGAATTGTGGATTAGGAATTGAAGACTCAAAGTAAGCAGTTCATTAGTAAGAAGTCAGTCAAATTTCCTCTAGGATATTGTTTTAACACTCCAAGTGTTGGGTTAGCATTTCACTTTTTATTGCTGTTTTGATTTTATGAAGTCATAATTTCTGATTATATTAAACACTTGAAAATACCTCTGTTTTGTTTTGTCCTTTAGTACATTAATCTTCAGCTATCATTCATATTTTCTTTTTAGTTTTTTAAGTAATTATCTGAATAAAGGAAATCCAAGTTAAAATATTGTCACATAAAGCATATATTTTAGGTAACTTCTAGAATTAAAGCATTTTTTAGACTTTTAATTGTAATAATGTAAATTTGCATATTTTAATTGGCAAGAGAGGTCTCTTTACTTGATATTTTCTTAATACTGCACAGTTTTGTGATAGTGCTATTATGAACTTCTGACCACTGAAAGAAATGAGCTCTTTGGCAAATCTACTTATGAACTGTTTTCACAACGTGGAACATATTTCACACCACCTTTCTTGTTCAGGTCTGTGTTGAAGCTTCCCTCCCCTTGGGCATGAGTAACAGTGGTATGACACTGGCTTCAATAACCAACTTTTTATGGTGTCTAATCATGTGCAAATGTGTTAAAATTGGTAGTTTTTAGCAAACAGTTATGGAACATATTACCGTAAGGCATTTGTTCATGGCGTGACAATGATTGGCCCTTGGCCACTTAAATGTTTTATTTAATAATGTGGGAATTTCAGTATGTTTTCCTTTCATTATTTTTAACTTGAAAACAGAAACAGAAAGCTCCTTCTTTAAAGTTAAAACTCTACCGCCTACAGTCTGTCAAAAGCAATATAAGCATCTGGATTTTGGAGAGGGGCTTTTGCAAGATGTTAATTTAATATGCTGGCATATTTCATGCATGCTTTTAATATTTTCTATGCTTGAAGCTATCTCTAGAATGACCACCCAGGAATAATAGACTTATTTTCGAGATTGCATACCAAGAAACAAAAACCTTGTCCAAATAACAGTGCAAATATTGAATTCAGTCTGATACCTTTCCATTTAACATGGTGCTTAAAATGGCATATAACTACTGATACACATTGAAGTGAAATAAGATTTTTTTTTATTATCAAGCTTAGTTTTCTACCAAACTACACTGATTCTCATTTTTGTCCTCTACAGATTATCTCACAGAGGTGAAGTTCTATTTTACATATATTCTGTAAGGATATTTTAAAAATCATAATTACTTAAAACAATGCTATATTTTTCAAAACTAGAATTGTAATTCAAAATAGCATAGCGTAGTAGTAACACTAATATTTGTTGGGAAGAATACTATGTATTTTAAAGTATCTTGAGAAAATACTTTAAAATATCTTTGATGTTTAACCTACGTTATTTAAAGCTCGTAAATGACATAATACCATTTAGCCTGACTTTAATGACTTTCATCAAAGTTTGCTTTTAAGTAGTCTATAATTACACTTCAATTCAGAATAATAAAATTAAACAATAGAATATAGGGAAAAAAACCCTCTAAGTTTTAATATGTGCACTAGGCTTGCTTGCATTCAGATTTTAATAATTCTGTTAAAATATGTACATTTCATTCACACACAATGTAAATGTATTGTGGTATTCTTCAAGTTCATTGCAGAAATTAAGACATCAATTCAAAGGAGAAAACGGAAAAGGAAACCTTAACCTTTAGTCCATTTGATTTCAAGGCTACAATATCTAGAGATCTTGATTCCAAAAAGTGTATAGTAAGGATGAGAATTCTAGATGTGCAGACCTTTTCAAAATGGAGGTGAACATTCAGCAATCCACATGCAAACCATCTGTTAGTAGCTTTGGAGGACATCATTTAACATTCTTGATAACTATTGATTTATGTCCATCCCACATGACTATCTAATAATCCTTCTAGACATCTGCCCAGCAAAGTGAGAGGAAATTTGTTAGTATCGCTTCTGACTATCTGTGTCCAAGGATTTCAGTATCCAAGTAGAGAACACGGGTGGTCTTGATAAGATTTAAAAAGCAAGAGGAAATTATAACCAACTCAGAATTTGTATTTTGAGAAATACAAACAACCAAGCGTATGTTAAATTTTAGATTATATATTCAAAGGGAGCTTTCATTAATGCTTTAGTAGAAAAAATTTAAATATTATGGAAAGTGTTACACAGTATGAGGTGGATTGATTCAGTGACTGGGGTACTCGGGATGGGTGTGTCAGAGGCAATGCGATTGGCACAGGATAGAGCAGGGTTTAGGGCTGTTGTACATAGGGTCGCTATGAGTTGCAAGCGACTCGATGGCACATAACAGCAACAACAACAACAATATATTGTCATTTTTACAAATGTGCATTTGTTATTCAATGAGTTATTTCTGATTATAAAAATGCACTAATTCCAGGGAATTGAGTACAATCCTTTAAACACAGAGACCAAATAGTAAACTATCTGTCCAAAGAGAAGGAATATCTGTCCTAAAAGTAGCAGGAAGCACAGCTCTTGTGAATTATGATGGTAGAAAACGAGTTGAAGAAGTGAGAGGAATTAGTCAACTGCAGCCATTTTGGACAAATGTTGATGAAGGTTGTATCAAACCACCAAATTGATACAGAGCCATTTGAAAATACTTCTCATTTCCCCAAGGAACTGTGGATCAGTGTTCTCTGCTTTCTCCACACTTACTCAATCTCTATGCTGAGTAAATGATTCGAAAAGTTGGACTCTGTGAAGAAAAATATGGCACAGTGATTGGAGGAAGACTCGTCAATAACCTGGTATGCAGTTAACACAACCTTGCTTACTGACAATGAGAAGGATTTGAAATATTTGCTTTTAAAGACCAAACACTGCAGCCTTCAATATGGATTGCATCTCAGTATTAAGAAAACAAAAATTTTCACCACTGGAATGCTAGGCAGCATCATGATAGATGGAGAAAAGATAGAAACAAGATGGAAACTTTCAATAACTTCTTACTTGAATCCATGAACAGCACCCTTGGGACAAGCAATAAGGACATCAGGAGACTTATTGCACTGGAGATGTCTAAAGTCAGGGACTTCTACCACTCAGGAAAAATGATGTTAGTTTGAGACCTAACGTACACTTGATTCAGACCATGATATTTTCAAACATTTGCTATGTGTCTGAGAGGTGGATAATGAATAAGGATGAAAGAGTAAGAATTGAGGCTTTTGAGTTGTGGTGTTGGAGAAGAACACTAAATATCCTATGTACTGCCATGGGAAAGTCGGCTGTTAGGGACCTCTCCAAAGTACTGAAGAACAATGGTGTCTCTCTGGAGACTAAGGTGCGTCTGATATAGGGCATGGTCTTTGTAATCACTTGTTATGCATCAGAGAGTTGGACAACGACCAAGGAAGATAGAAGGAGAATTGAGCCTTTGAGCTATGGTGTTGGAGAAGAGTATTGAGAGTACCATGGACTGCTAGGAAAACAAACAGATTCATCCTGGAAAGGGTGAAACCGGGTGGCTCCTTGAAGGCAAGGATTCTGAGGCTCCGTCTAACATACTTTGGACATGTTGTGAGGAGAGACCGGTCCTTGGAGAAGGACATCATGCTTGGGAGGGTGGAGGGACAGCGCAGGAGAGGAAGACCCTATATGAAGTGGATTGATTCAGTGACTGGGATAATAGGGATGGGAGTGTCAGAGACAGTGCGATTGAAACAGGACAGAGCAGAGTTTAGGGCTGTTGTACACAGGGTCCTATGAGTGACTCGAAGGCACATAACAACTGTAAAAAAAATAAACAGATAAGTCTTAGAGGAAGTGCAGCCAGAGTCCTCCTCGGAGGCAGAAATGATGATGCTTTATATTGCATACTTTGGGCATGTTGGTAGGAGAGCTTATTCCTTGGAAAAGGATAAAGTGCCTAGAAATGTAGAGGGATGGCAAAGGAGAAGAAAACCGTCAACTAGGTGGATTGACATAGTATATGAAGCAATAAGCTTGAGTGTGCCAGAGATGGTGACGTTGGTGTTAGAAAGGACAGAGTTCAGATCTGTTGTTCACAGGGTCACTATGAGTTAAACTCTACTCACTGACACCCAAAAACAACAGCAAGTAAATGTAGAGAAAGTATAAATGTTTAGGACAAGCTAACTTCTACTTTGTTATGCCCTAAACAAGATAAGTGACTAGCAATGTGGCCTTTGAAAGGGTAACTGTGTCCAGAAGTCTCAAAGATGATGCTGGGGGCTGGTAGATGTCAAGGGAATATGCGAAGAGTCCATAGTGGTACGAAACTTTGAAACTAGAGTGTCCAAGATCATAAACTTGAGTGGTTTTATTGTTGTTGTGTGCCATAGAGTAGCTTGTGACTCATAGTGACCCTATGTTCAACAGCTCAGAACTCTGCTCTATCCTGGGCCAACCTTATTGTCTATGACACACGAGTGAATCCTCTCTTGCACTGTTCCTCCACCCTCCCAAGCCTGATTACCTCTCCAAGAACTCCTTCCTCCTTGCAATATGCCCAAAGTATATCAGACAGAGCTTCAGAATTCTTGTTTCCTAGGAGTAGAACTTGAGTGGTTGCTAATGGTAAAATTTAGATAAGATAATTTAAAGATTAAAGTGTTCCTGATTGAGGCTGTTATCTTTTTTGCACAAGCTACTCATTTGAGAGCTAGACAATGAATAAGGTTAATAGAGGGAGAATTGATGTCTTTGAGTTGTGTTGAAGAGTTCTGAGTATACCATATACTGCCAAACAAACAAATATGTCTTGGAAAAAGTACAGCCAGAGTGCTTCTTGGAGGCACCAATGGTGAAGCTTTCTCTCTTATTTTGGGCATGTTGCTAGAGGATGTAATTCCTTGGAAAGGCACATCATGCGTGGAAATGTGGAGAGTAGAAAAATAGAGGAAGACCCTCAATGAGATGGACTGACACAGTGATGATAGCAAAGATGTCAAGTGTGTACATGATAAGGATGGTACAAGACATGGCAGGGTTCACGTGGATTGTTCATAGGGTCACTGTGAATTGTGCTCAATCTGATGGCACCTAACAACAACAAAGATCTAAAATTTAGATGAGCACTCTGGTCACCTAGTCCATAGGGCATTTCACTGCTAACCCAATAGCCAGGACTCTCTGGTGGTTCAAATCAACCGGCAGCTCTGCAGAAGAAAGATGGGCAATCTCTTCCTGTGAGATTTATTGTCTCAGATGTCCTGCTCGAGGATCAGCTTTTAGTTCTGACTCTGAAAATGAGTTTCATTTTTGTTTATTTATTTGTACTTAAAAAAATGTTTATTCCCTCTAGAACGAGTTACACTGCTAACCTAAAGACGGTACTTCTAGAAAGATTATAATCTGCCAACTTCACAAACCCAATAGATATCCAGCCTTAATTCTGAACTAACTCAACTACAATGAATGTTCCTCCTAAGTAGTACTGCTGCCTTTAACATTGGGTGCAAAGGACAGCAGTTCAAACCTCCCAGACATTTCTTGAGAGAAAGATGGTGCAGTATGTGTCCTTTGTTTGTTTAAATAAAATTTTTATTTCATAATGGTTTACTTGCCAAGTTTGTATACATTGTTTTTCACACTGGATCTTTCCCATTTCCTTTACTCATCTTTTCCTCTACTCATCAAACTGTGCAACACTATGATTAACCTCTCTGACCTATCCTCATCCTTCTGCTCCCACATTCCTTCCCGGAATCCAACTGAGAGTCCAGAGTTAGGAGTTGGGATGAATTTGATGGCAGTTATTTTTTATTTGTGGGTTGCTGGAATTTTTTAGTTCTTCGATTGACACTAAAATAAGGTTAGAGAAATATAAGCTTCAGAAGTTTGCACAGGATAAAGATCACTGCAGTATAATTGGTCATGTATATTCAACAGCCATAAAGTCGTATCTGTCCTTTCATTAAAATGACATAAAGAGAGTAATACTGACCATGAGCATAGGAGTGAGTAAAGAGCATTTCTTGAGCACTTATTCAAAGGAAAGATCCTGTATGAAGACAACGTATAGGAAATTTCTGAACTTTGTACATAGAGCAGTATAAAATATTTTTTTTTAAATTGGAACTTTTAGTAGATTGTTATGATGAAAATACTGTTATGGATGGTTTATCTGATTCTAATGTCTCCCTACCCTCGAAGCCAGCACTATGGTTTCTAAACCATTAATAGATAATATTTCTAGTGTTTGTGTGTGTGTTGCTGTAAAGTCAAGATTTTGACTCACAAGGACCTTATGTAAAATTAATGAAAGGCCTGCCATCCTCGTAATCTTTTTCAGGTTTAAGCTCAATGTTTCAAGCATTGTTGTTGTTGGGGACTGTCAAGTTGAGTACAATTCATTGTATCCCTATGAAAAACAGATCTGCCATCCTCATCATCTCAGACACACTTGAGCCCATTACTGCAGTCAACTTCCTCTTTTGCCAACCCTCAACTATTCCGCATGCCCTTTCCAAAGTATTGCTACTCGTAGAAGAATCTTTGTTATCCTTGCCTACAAGAAGCACTCTGACTTCACTTTTTCAAGACATATATGTTTATTCTTTTGGTAGATGTACATCACAACTCAAAAGCATCATTTCTTTTTCTTCTCATTTTCTTTTCCCATCAGCCTTATTCATTGTCTCAGCTCTCTGTGACTGACTCTCAGAAGAATGGGAATCCCAGAACATTTAATTGTGCTAATGCAAAACCTATATATACTTGGACCAAAAAGCAGTTGTCAGAACAGAGCAGGGTAACACTGCATGGGTCAAAATTGGGAAGGGTGTACGCCAGGGATGTGTCCTATCTCCAT